>NC_057361.1:30275664-30578695 GCF_016509475.1 Prionailurus bengalensis | reverse complement strand
CATAACTTACTAGTAGTGCAGCATAGGCCCTGGAATACACCAAGTATCAATAATCACTTCCCATGGGCCAGGCTTTGTGCTCTGGCTATGCATGTAATGACAGATAAGACAGTTTCTCCCGAAGAGCTCACAAATCAATCATACAGGTGAGGTGTCTCTCTCACCATGGGCACCAACCTGTGTTAAACATGACTTTGTTTTTTATATTCTCCTGCTTTTTATATTCTCATCTTGGGGCCTTACTGGAGGAAATGACCCTTCCACAGTTAGCTAATTCCCAGAGATAGCAAGCAATTTACCTGGGAAACATGCCTTTCGTATCCAAACCAACCAATCCAGAGCCCATACCCCCAACTATCCCTTTTTATCAGACTCTTACCTTTGGGTCACTATCCTCCTGCCCTAATCACCCCAGAGCCAGGTACGAGACAACTAGGGACAGCCACTATGGCCCCAGAACCCACTGAAATTATTCAAACTACCCAAATCCTAAGCCTGCTTACCCTGTCTCACCCATTCCTTCCCACAGAAACCACAATATAGGCTCCTGACCATGTTTTCCTCTTGCTCCATCAGCCTCCTGACTGACCCTGGTGCTTCCCCCATGTGGCACAGTGTAACAATGTTGTGCCTCTTGTTTCTAGGTATCCGTGAGTAGGACACACTTCTTCCTTCATGACAGTCACATCCATATCTGTGTGTCTTACCATTTCCAATTAAAACAAACCTTGGCTACCCTTAGAACATAGCTCCACCAAATCATCCTTTGCTTTCAGCTAAGGGCTCTGAGATAATTTAGGATTGGTAGGAGACATGAGTGTAGATGGCCAAGGCAGCAAGCATCTATAATGTACAGCTAAATAAATTATGAACTCTTTATAGGTACAGGATGGAAAAGGCCATGAAATAAATTCAAAAGAACTAGATCTTATATATGTCCAGTGTATTAAAGGCAATAACTTTAAAGCACTTATTAAAAATGAAACTGAGTGCCAACTTCCAAGCAAATTTCAAGGAATGAGATAGTTTCCCTACATGGGTAAGACTGTATTTATCATTTTTATTTAATAATTTTTTGGAAATCATTCTTTGGAGAGCATGGGTAAAAATATCTGTGGTCATAAAGTACCAATGGTGGTAGTTGAAAGTACGTGTACTTTGAAAGATTAGATTGAGCCCGAGGATTGAATAATTGTTATAGAGTTATGAAAATAATGGCCCATGTTAAGGGATTAAAGGTTTGCAGGTATATATACTCCAGGAGCCAAAAATCAGTATTAATTAACATTGTTAAATGTTAACTATGTTAAGTGTTAGATGTCTCAGTGTGCTCAATATTTTAAAGTTATTTTTTTCTACTCTTTAGAAATATATATGATTTTGAAAGGATTGAATTAAATGTGATATTTGTTTTTGTACAGAAAGAGCAGTGGTAAAAGAGAGATGATGATTTTTATTTTATTTTCAGAATGAGTGATAGAATTCCCCTTCTTGCCACATAGAAAAAAATGCCCAGAGTTTCCATGACTCATCTGCACTAAGACCATTTATAATGCAATTATATGCTTAACAGAAGCCATGATGTAGGCCTTCTTACACCTGGTCCTACCAGATCACTTTTCAACCCTTGGATTTACCTATCTTCCTACCATGCACATGATTCATGGAAGTTATTGAGTACAGAAGGCAAATACCCTGCACTTTTTGTTGTTTTCCTCATGCTGATTAGGTCTATGACATAGTTTCAGGCATTATTCAGTTAATCAAGCCAATAAAGAAAGCCAAAGAAAAAGTAGCCTAGAAAACTATATTATGAAAATTCTCACTGAGATATGTTACCTCCATTCAGCATGGAGGTTCACACCACTATGTTTATTCTGAGAACATGTCCCTTTAAAGTGCTGCAGCTGTGGAACCTAATGAAAATCCAGAGCATCTGTACCGTGACAGAAATTCATTGCCAAGGCCCTGGTGTCAGCCTCCCGGTGGGTGTGGATAATGTCGACCAGTGTCTTCAAGAACATTCTTCAGACATTGCAGAATCATTATGACTGGCCCATGGAAAGACACATTTATCAAGGCATTGAAACAGATTGATTTTTTTTCCCCTGCAGTTGCTGTCCAATAGAATTGAATGACATTCATTCTAAAGCCAGAGGTATAGTTGTCTAAGAAAAGAATGTACATAACAAAACTCTATTGCTAATACTGAGATGGAATTCTGACTGGTCTACTGTACAGCAAGCTATCAAATGTGGGAAATTAGAAAATAAACTCTCACAGGCCTACAAGGAATCATATAGCCTACCTATACATTATATGCTTAGGGAAAAAGTGAGGAGCTTTACATTTATTAAGTGATTAAATTGCTCCATGTTCTGTGCTAATGGCTTTACCTATGTGATCACCATTCTAATCACCACGAAAGCCCTAAGGATAATCATGATACCAGAAATAATAGTATTAATAACAAACATTATTGAGCACTTGCTATGTGCCAGGTACTAAGAGTTTTGCATGTATTAACCTGGTAATAAATTTTCTCAACAAAACTGAGTGGTAGGACCTATTATGGTCCCAATTTTAGAGTCAAAGAGACTGAGGCACAGAGATATAAGTAACATTCCCAATAGCCAGAAAGTCAAAGAGATCCAATACACATCATGTAAGAAATAGTTGGAGGATTTATTAAGGAAAAGGAAAGATGCAAAAAGGAATCAGGTTGATGGCCACCTTCTAATGTACAGATGATTGTCATCCAAAGGGCACATTATATTGGATCTCTGTGACTCCAAAACATCTTGCCATCAACAATGAGTGGAGGAGACAGGGGGACATTCCGGATTAAAACTAGGCAACCACCAGGTAGAGTAAAATGAGGCAGACTCCAACCTTTCAAATCCCAATGATCTGGAATTGAATCTTCACCACTTTCTGTGTGACCCTGGGAAAACTACTTAAGCACTCTGAATATTCCTCATCAATACAAGTGGAAGAAAAAAAGGTACCAGGTTCACAGACAATAATTGTTGCCACACGATAAGCTCAATACACTGCAACACTTGGCAAACATGACAGGATCGTTTTGACAACAGTTTATATTTAGCACATTTCTAAGGTGTCAAGTTGTAGCTACATGCAAAAATATATATACCTGACATGCAAAAATATATATATCTGATAGGGTTTTTCTCCTGCCTTTATCTTTTTGGCTTTTATGTAGATTTCATTATTGACAGTTCCATGAGAATTTTATGTCTAAGGATAGCTCAAAGAGACCAATGGTAAATATATTTAGGAGATTCTGGCTTATGATTTCTGTTTCCATGAGAAAGAATTCTAAAAATTTACTTTATCTTATGGTGGTTGCAGTGGGTATGAGGGGCCTTCTAAATATTGAGGGGGTGATGCCTAACTTTTAACTTATTCATTCTGCAGTTTTCCTACTAGTGTGATTCATATGCAGAAAATCTTTTTTTGTGGATCTGTCCTTTTCTTACATTTGTCTGTTGTGACATATTTCCCTAAAATACAGCTGCCAGTTTGATCTACATGCTGTGTCAGCTGGAAGGGTATGAAATGCCTCTCTCCCAGATTCAGCTGGTCCAATGGAGTGACTTTGATTTTCTTTCCCAGCTGTTGTGTAAATTGGCTGCTCCTTCAGTGTATTAGAACTAGTTTATGTTTCATAGCATTTAATAGCTTTAGAATTACCAGAAATAGCTATCATAATAAACATGAAAATGATAGCACTCATTCATTCTTCTTCTTGAGGATAAGAGACACAAACTTTCTTTCATGCATTTTATCCCCTACTCTAACAGGGAAAGTCAACTATTGCACAGCAACTATGATTCCAAATTTGCAACGAAGTGTTCAGAAAGCTTCTGGAAATCTTCCTTCTTTAATTCTCCCTGCTATAATTTTAGTTGTTTCTTTTTCTTTATTTTTTTTAAATTTCTTAATGTTTATTTATTTTTGAGAAAGAAAGAGACAGAGTGCGAGCAGGGGAGGGGCAGAGAGAAGGAGACACAGAATCCAAAACAGACTCCAGGCTCTGAGCTGTCAGCACAGAGCCTGATGCAGGGGTCGAACTCAAGCCGTGAGATCATGACCTGAGCTAAAGTCGGCCGCTTAACCGACTGAGCCACCCACATGCCCCTCTTTTTCTTTATTTTAATTTTCCTTTCTCCACACACTATTTATCTTTATGAAAATAACCCTTCACCTCCTCAATTTCACACAGAGAAACAATATTAGATGCACACGACACCTACTTTCTGTGTTAAATATGGTCTACTGCTAGGGAGAGGGGAATAAGAAAATGGGGACTGGAAAAACAAGGATGTAGATATGTGAGATATATAGTGGGTTCCCAATGATTCCACCTACTTCCCTGTCAGCAACTCCAAGCCACCCAGGCCATTTACTCTCCCTTCCAATCCCCTGCAATTCAGTAAGGTTGCTCTGAGCTTCAAAGTGAGCTTTCTTTAATGGACCCTAGAAATCTAGTTATTTTTTTTTAACCAAACATAAAGGCTTTCATTGTCTAGGGATGAACCAAAAGCCCTAAGTAGAAATAGCCTATGTAAAATGTAACACATGGAATTAAAATTACACAGAAAATAGTTCTATCTAAAATACCTATCACTGAAGTGGATAAGATTATATACTAAGTCACTGAAGAGTCTGAAAATTAAGAGGACACCTCTGTAAACAAACTAATGACAAAGTTTCTCCCAAATTTACTAGAAATTGTCCTGTCATTAATCATAACTCCTTCTCCAGTCTGGCCTTCAGGTTATCAATAAGGGCATCCTTTTTTTTTTAAGTTTATTTATTTATTTTGAGAGACAGCACACTAGTGGGGGGAAGGGTAGAGAAATAGGGAGAGCAAGAGAATCCCAAGCAGGCTCTGTGTTGTCAGCACAAGTCCTGCGTGGGGTTCAATCTCACAAACCGTGAGATCATGACCTGAGCTGAAATCAAGAGTCCCACACTTAACCAGCTGAGCCACCAACATGCCCCTGAGGGCATCCTTTTGTATTAATTCACATTCCCTATGTTGACCTATTTATTTGGCCCCCAAACATCCTAGTGAGGGGCGCCTGGGTGATTCAGTTGGTTAAGCATCTGACTCTTTATTTTGGCTCAGGTCATGATCTCAGGGTCATGAGATCAGGCTCTGGGCTGGGCATGGAGCCTGCTTAAGATTCTCTCTCTCTCCCTCTGCCCCACCCCTGCTCATGAGTACATTCTCTCTCCCTCCCTCCCTCTCTCTCCTCTCTAAAAAAACAACAAAACAAAACATCCCAGTGAATCTAGCTTCCTGGATTCCTCCCCTATTCTCAAAATTGAATCATAAAAAAACATTTAAAATAAATACTAGTTCTGCTTACCCATAATTAGACACAAGATATACTTCCTTCTGCCCTAGAAGTTAGCAGTCCAATTGATGTTTTATGAACTTAAGAAGACAAGTGGGGAGTCACAGATTATTTCAATTTAGTATCTGGGCGACCATGTAGCCTTTGGAAAAGAATGGTGATCTACTTATATCATGAAAATTATCAAAAGAAAATACCAGTCATTTTGGTGTTGAATTTCCCTACCAACTAAAATTCCAACTTGGATCTAGAACAATGGCTGCCACCAGGCCTTGAAGGATGTGCACACCCACAGGACACTAGTTTTCCCCATTCGCCCTTGGTTTTTTTTTTTTTTTTTTTTTCATTTGTTTACTAAGGGCTTATCTACCTCTGCCCTGCCTTGGCTTGCTACAAAGAAATGTAAAGAGAAGCAGTCACTTTTTTGGCATTTATAATCCCAAATGGAAAATATTTTCAACCTCTGCTGAGGTTCTTTTAACTATGTCTTTTATGACATGGATACTTTTTTCTCTTTCTCCTTTAGTTCTGTTGATTTTACACTCAAAGTATTCATTTGATCATGGTCATCTCAAGCTGATTCTTTTAATGGTGCCAGGTGGTGTGGCTGAGTGTTTGACCTCCCTTTCAGTAAAAAAAGTTTTATTAGCACTGAGCCAGCAAGCTTTCTATTCCAGACCCAAATGAAGAGCTGAATAGGCACAGGACGCTTGGCCTGTTTGTAACCATCTGGTTCAAGTGACTTTAGACTGCACCAAATCTGTCCCCACCTGTGAATTCACCCTTGAAACTGAGCTAAGGGAGCAAGAGTCATGAGGGAAGCCAGGTCTTCCTTGAGTCACTGCCAAGTTTAGGTTTCACATCTGACAATAAGGATGTTTTCAGCCAAGTGACATCCCTGTTATAGCAGGTGCAAAGGTGTTTAAGTAATTTTAAATAAAGACTTTATTTTATAATTTTTTAAATTTTTTAATATTTCTTTTATTTTTGAGAGAGAGAGAGAGAGAGACTGAGCATGAGTGGGGGAGGGGCAGAGAGAGAGGGAGACACAGAATCTGAAGCAGGCTCCAGGTTCTGAGCTGTCAGCACAGAGCCTGATGTGGGGCTCAAACCCACAAACCATGAGATCCTGACCTGAGCCTAAGTGGGACACTTAACTGACTGACCCACCCAGGCACCCCGAAAAGACTTTGTTTAAAACTTGATATATTCACACAGGACAAGTTAGGGGTTGATAGTCTAGTTAAGTGCTGCATTGTTAGAAGAAACAGAAAACACAACTAGCTTTCATTCTTTGGGATATAGTTGTTATCTCAGTGAAATCATATACCCCGTGGGAAGACACAATTAGATCTGTGTTCTCTTTGGGTATTTTCATTTCCTATCTATACTGTAATAAATCCTTTCCACGTGCTACGAGACAACAGCAGTCGTAGATTATGAAGATTTGAGGTTGTTAATGACACATGTTCACTGGTGGCTGGAGGATCCTGCCTTTTCACTACAACATGAGCAATTTCAGTACTTACTTTCACATGTCACCATAGTTTCATTGTCTCCCTCTCATGTTTATTCATATTTTTAAAAAATGTTTATTTTATGGTCCCAAGAATAGCAGCACTGTTTATTCTTGGCTCATGCATGGTTGCCTCAATATTTATAAGACTATATGCACTGTTTTGCATTTAATCAGTTTGTAACTTTAGGACTCTGGGCTAAATCTTAGATTACCAAGACTGAGGGTGAAGAATGCCAAAGTATCCATATTTGAGAGGATTTTTTTTCCAATTTTCATCTCTCAAACTGATCCTCTATATTGAAATTAAAAACAAAGCAATTAAAAATTACAAGGAATAAACAAAAGACACAATCAGTTAAAATATTCAAGGTGGACAAGTTTCAGGATAATGAGATCTTTAATACTACTTTATAAAATGAATGTTCCTCTGGTTATATTTTATATCAGTCTCTGCTCGTTTATTTTCTAACATTCACCAGTTTGTTATTAGTAATTTGGCTTTCTGTCTTCCACTTAAGTAGATTAAGCATCATGAGGGCTCAGGCCTCAATTCTAATGCTGACAATTAAAAGAGTTTCTTCAACATCACATATTCTCAGCAATTATGTGCTGAGTGAATGAATGAATGAATGAATGTATGAAATGCAATCAGGCAGCTGTCAAAAGCAGTGAAATAAACTTAGAACCTTTGTTCATGTTATTCTTTTCAGGAATCTATTACAAGAATGGTACTATATATGAACAGATCATTCAGTATAACATTTTTAGTATTCCAAAACTAAAAGAGCCGACAGAGTATCTTGACAGATCAGATATGGAATATGAGCAAAAGAGAGGAGTAAGCAAAGTTTTGGCCTGAGAAGTTAGAAGAAAGATGTTTCCGTTAACCATGATGAGGAGACTACAGCAGTTGTTATTTACTAGGGAGAATTATCAGGAGCTCGGTTCAGGACACACTATGTTTAGACACATAAGCAACGTGGATATAACAATTTGGGGTTCAAGACAGAAATACTAACTAGAGGCATAAGCGTAGTAGTCATCAGTCATGAAATTTCATGCAATCATCTAAAAATTAAACACAGAAAAGAAAAGAGATCCAAGGATAAGGCTTTGGGGCATTCTAACATTTAGATGTCTTGGGAACAAGAGAAGAACCAGTGAAAGGAAACAAAAGCGGTAGTTAGCCAAGTAAGAAGGAATTCATAAAAGTATACTGTCCTGCAATCCAAGAGGCAGGCCACGAGATACTAAGAGAAGATCAGGTGCGTCACAAAAACAGTGGTATTAGGCAAAATTGTAAGGATGACAAGGATATCCCAACGCACCGAAGCTGGGCTACTAATTAAAGATTCTTCTTCACATATATAAGAGGATACTCTGCTTTATCTTGATTATCTCTTAAGAACTCCATTTGCTTGACAACTATAAAATGAGTTTGGGTTCAATTCATCCATTCATTCAATCAACAAATATTTATAGAGCACTTACTGTGAACCAGTCATTGTTCCATATGCTGCATAGAGCTGTGTATAAAGCAGACATACTTCCTGGAGCTTACATGTTTGTGGTAGAAAACAAAAAACAAAGAAAACATATACCTTTATTATACTAGATGGAGTTAAGTGCCTAGAGAACAGTTAGGCAAGGAAGGGGGCTAAAGAATGAAGGAAGTGGTATGATTCAATTTTAAAGAACGTAGGCAGGGAGAAAAGGCTACCTTTAAATAGAGCCCTAAAGTCCATGAGTGCATAAGCCCCAGGGACATACCTGAAGCAAAAGCAATGAATGCAGAGGAAAGCTTATGTAAAGGCCATGGAGAAGGAGTATACCTGGTGTTTGCTACAGAAACTATAAGAAGATTGGTTTGGCAGGTGCGGGGAAAGGGTGGCAGGAAAATAGGGCAAGGATTGAAAGGAGAGTGGACAGTTAAGGATGTGTGTATAAAGCTTTGCACATATACAAAGGGCTATGGATTTTACCCTTATGGAAATGGCATGCCCTATTTGTGTCTGCAGATCCCCTTACCCCCCTTCTCCTTTCTGCCTTGAGAGGATACACCACCCTGGATCCTTTGCCCTGTGGCCTTCATTTGGGTCTGACCAATTGGAAGGATGCACTGACAGGAGAGTGGAGAAATAAGAACCTTTGTTCTGGTCATAGATGGCTGCAGCTCCCTTTGGGCATCTTTGTTCCATGGCTCTAGCTCTCAAGGTGTCCTCCAGGTGTCCTCAGAAAACTGTTACTTCCATTCTCCTTATTCAGACCTGGGCAAGGAAAGACTTCCTGCTGTTTCTGGGCCCTGCTTGTTTCAGTGCTCTTTGTTTTTCCTTAATTTCATAAATTCTTACAGCCTCTTCATTAAATTCTATTCGGTTAAATACTTTGAATATGCAATCTCTTCTACTCTACCAAAATTTGTACAGAATCAAACAGAAAGGCATTGGAGAGTTTTGAGCAGAGGAGTAACAAAATCTAACTTATGTTTTAAAACGATAATGTTTGGGCACCTGGGGAGGCTCAGTCTGTTAAGCATCCGACTCTTGATTTCAGCTCAGGTCATGATCTCATAGTTGTGGAACTGAGCCCCACATTGGGCTCCATGTTGAGCATGGAGTCTGCTTGAGACTCTTTCTCCCTCTCTCTCTGCCCCTCTCCCCCTCTCAAGCTCTCTCTCCAAAATAAATAAATAAACATTTTTAAAAAAGAAAGTTTTAAAAGGATAATGTTAGCTGCTATTGTGAAAACTGACTCTAAGGAGATAAGCATACAAGCAGAGAGATAAGATCATTTAATATACTAACAATCCAGGCAAGAGATAATGATGGCAGGGACCAGAATGGTAGAAGTGGAAGAGATGTTTAGAATGGATATATTCTGAAGGTATATCCAACTGAAGTTGCTGACAGATCAAATGTAGGTATGAGAAAGATAAAAGAGCCAAGAATGACTTCTATGGCTTGTATTTCATCTCATATTTTATTCCTTTTGGTGCTGATATACACACACAATCAGTTCATGTTATGGTCTGCAATGTATCAACATGTTTGCCATTCTGTTTACTATAAAAAAGTGCCACTTAAAGTAAAAAGGGTTTCCACAGGCCCTGTACATTTCTTAATCACAAGCAACCTCTTAGTGCTAGCTGTAATTACAGGAACTGATTGAGATTATTTCTTAAATATTATAGAACATATGGATTCAAAGACTTTTGTTCCCTTCCAAATACTGATTTTTGAAGTCAATACATTCTAATGATTCAGGAAAAACATTTTTTGAACTTTTGTTTTAATAATGCTCTTTAAGACCATGTTCTGTACATAAAAGCAATAAAATGTGGTTACAAAAGAATGTTAAAAACATAGAAATATATGATATTTTCTTAATAAAAAAATGTTACAAAACAGTAGGCAAAGTTTGTCCCTGTTTTGGGGAAACAAATATATGCATGTTGCATATATGTGGTAGACTGATGGCAGCTCACACCTCCAGATACCATAGTCCACTGATAATGCCCTCCTACACTGACTGTGGCCTTACTTTGGACAGCAGAAAAGGAGAAATATAATTCAAGCAAGGACCTTGAAAAGTTCTTATGTATTGGGACTTGCTCCTCTTGGGGCACTCCAAAAATCATGTGAATAAAACTGAGTTAGCATGTTAGATGATGAGAGACAACATAGGGAGAGACTAGTGTCATCCTAGCCTTCCCAGATGAGGCCGTCATACACTAGCCAACACCAGTCACCACCAGCTGACCACAGACAAATGAAACCAGCCAGGCCTGGCTCAAACCAGAAGAACTGCATAGCTGCACCCAATTCAAATATACAACCTGCAAAATCATGATCTGTTATGGACCAAATGTTTGTGACCCTATCTCCCCAATTCCTATGTTGAAGCTCTAAGCCCCAATATGACTATACTTGGTCATAGGACCTTTACCAGAGTAATTAAGGTTAAATGAGGTCATAAGTGTGTGACTCTAATTCAAAAGAAAGACATAAGAGAGCTTAGAAAAAGAGACACCAAAGAGATCACTCCTGTTCTGTCTTGCTGTGTGTGTGTGTGTGCACGCACATACACACATAACTCGCAATTTCTATTTCCAGAGAAATACTATTAAGAATGGCTAGGGGCGCCTGGGTGGCGCAGTCGGTTAAGCCTCCGACTTCAGCCAGGTCACGATCTCGCGGTCCGGGAGTTCGAGCCCCGCGTCGGGCTCTGGGCTGATGGCTCAGAGCCTGGAGCCTGTTTCCGATTCTGTGTCTCCCTCTCTCTCTGCCCCTCCCCCGTTCATGCTCTGTCTCTCTCTGTCCCAAAAATAAATAAACGTTGAAAAAAAAATTAAAAAAAAAAAAAAAGAATGGCTATAAACATTTCAAAAGACTCTGCCTTATGTCCATATCTGATCCTGGCCCAGGACACAGAAATCCACAAGCCAATTGCCCCTAGGGAAGAGAGTCAAGCCCCTCCATCTTCCCCATCTCACCATCCTCAGTGCCCAAAAGCCTCAGTGTGTCTTCTCAGACACAGAACCAAGCCAAGGAAGAGAAGTAGGATAGAACCATATGTATTCTATTACATGTGGGTTTTTTGTTTTTTTGCTGGGATAGCTTTTCTTCAAATGAAAGTTAATCAGAAACAATTAATGTCATACACCACATCAAATAAAGCATAAAAATCATATGGTTGTCTCAAAACATGCAGAAAAAGCATATGAGAAGATTCAATATCTGCTCAGATAAGTGTGCAACTTCAGGTCATGATCTCATTGTTCCTGAGTTAAAGCCCTGTGTTCAGCTCTGTGCTGACAGCTCAGAGTCTGGAGCCTGCTTCAGATTTTGTGTCTCCCTCTGTGCACCTCCTCTGCTTGTGCTTTGTCTATCTCTCAAAAACAAATAAACATTAAAAAAATTAAAAACAAAACAAAACAAATAAAAGGGGCACCTGGGTGGCTCAGATGGTTAAGCATCTGACTGTGGCTCAGGTCATGAAAACACTATTTTAAAAAGATACAGACAGACCTTGGGGGCGAGGGGTGGGGGGAGATGGCAGCGTAGGAGGATGCTGGGCTCACCGCGTCCTGCTGATCACTTAGATTCCACCTACACCTGCCTAAATAACCCAGAAAACCACCAGAAGACTAGCAGAACGGAGTCTCCGGAGCCAAGCGCAGACGAGAGGTCCATGGAAGAGGGTAGGAAGGGCAGAGAGGCAGTGCCTGCTACAGGGACTGGCGGGAGGGAGCTGGGGCAGAGGGGCAGCCCACCGGCAAAGCAAAGCCTCTGAGTCTGTCTTGCAAAAGCGGAGGGGCCAGATGGAGTGTGTTCTGACAGCAAGCGGGATTTAACATCTGGAAGGTTATAAGTTAACAGCTCTGCTTGGAGAGTGGGAGGGCTGGAGGACAACGGGAAGGAGAGTTGTTGAGCCCCGGAGGACAGAGCTCAGCTTGGTGGGGAACAAAGGCTCTCACCAGCGCCATCTCCCTCGCCCATCCCCCAGCCAAAATCCCAAAGGGAACAACTTCCTGTCAGGGAACTTGCTTGCACTGTACAAACACCCAACGCTGTGCTTCTGCGGATCCATCCCTCTGGCCATGGGTCTGACCCCCTCCCGGTGCCGCAGGGCCCCTCCCAAAGCGGATCTCCGAAGGAACAGGAACCCATGGGGGAGGGGAAGGAAAAAAAAAGAGGTTAGAATGGGAGAGAGCCAAAGCATAAGAGACTGTTAAAAACTGAGAACAAACTGAGGGTTGATGGGGGGTGGGAGGGAGGAGAGGGTGGGTGATGGGTATTGAGGAGGGCACCTTTTGGGATGAGCACTGGGTGTTGTATGGAAACCAATTTGTCAATAAATTTCATAAAAATAAAAAAAAATAAAAAAAAAGAATAATAGTGATAAAATTAATCGCTGGGCTTGAAACAGTATAGAGGACAGCAGAGAATCTCTTGCTACAGAGATCAAGGGACTAAGGAACAGCCAGGAGGAGCTACAAAATGCTATCAATGAGCTGCAAAGTAAAATGGAAACAACCACGGCGCGGACTGAAGAGGCAGAGGAGAGAATAGGTGAACTAGAAGATAAAATTATGGAAAAAGAGGAAGCTGAGAATAAGAGAGATAAAAAAATCCAGGAGTATGAGGGGAAAATTAGAGAACTAAGTGATGCACTAAAGAGAAATAATCTACGCATAATTGGTATTCCAGAGGAGGAAGAGAGGGAAAGGTGCTGAAGGTGTACTTGAAGAAATCATAGCTGAGAACTTCCCTGAACTGGGGAAGGAAAAAGGCATTGAAATCCAAGAGGCACAGACAACTCCCTTCAGACGTAACTTGAATCGATCTTCTGCACGACATATAATAGTGAAACTGGAAAAATACAAGGATAAAGAGAAAATTCTGAAAGCAGCTAGGGATCAACGTGCTCTAACATATAAAGGGAGACCTATAAGACTCGTGACCAATCTCTCTACTGAAAGTTGGCACGCCAGAAAGGAATGGCAGGAAATCTTCAATGTGAAGAAGAGAAAAAATATGCAGCAGAGAATCCTTTATCCAGCAAGTCTGTCATTTAGAAGAGAAGGAGAGATAAAGGTCTTCCCAAACAAACAAAAACTGAAGGAATTTGTCACCACTAAACCAGCCCTACAAGAGATCCTAAGGGGGATTCTGTGAGTGAAATTTTCCTGTATTTATACATCTGATTCTGCTTTTTGTTTGTTTTTTCATTTTTTTTTTAGAATTCCCCTTATGAGTGGAATCATATGGTATTTGTCTTTCTAAGTCTGACTTATTTCACTTAGCATGATACCCTCTAGGTCCATCTATGTTGTCTTAAATGGCACAATCTCATCTATTTTTATGGCTTTGTAATATTACTGTGTGTGTGGGTATGTGTGTGTGTGCACATTCCCTAGTGACTGAGCCAGCCAGGCACCCCAACCCTCAAGTCTTGAACACCACTTGAAACCTTCTCAAAAAACGGTATGTCTTCATTTTCTTTCTACTTCTCTGATCATGTCTTTGCAGTTCCTTTTGCAGGCCTCACTAGCTCAGTCTACACCCAAAGTGTCATTTGCCAAATTATTATGTCCTTGGCTCTATTTGTCACTATATACATGTTCCCTCTACAATCTCAACCATGCTCATGGTTTTCCCACCATATATATTGATGACCCTCAAGTATCTATTGTTACCCTGGACCTGTCTCAGGAGCTCCATCCTAGTACATAAGCTGCCTAATTAACATTCCTTCCTAGATATCCTAGAGGGGCCTCATATTCACTATCTGAAAGACAGCTTTCTTTCAGAATTTTCTTTCAGAAAATCTTTTCCCCATTTTTGTGTTCTTCAACCTAATAATGGCACCACAACCATGAAAATGAAAGACATCATTTATTCCTGCGTTCCCTTAACTAGCACTGCACATCAAGGGCTATGCCCTGCCACTTCTATCATCTTTTTTTTGTTGCTGGTGTATAGTATATTGTTAAAATTTTCTCCAGCCTTATTAAGGTAGAATTGACAAATAAAAATGGTATATTTAATGTACACAATGTGATGTTTTGATACACATATACATTGTGAAATGATCACCACAACCAAGAAATTAACATATCCATCACCTCACAAAGTGTGTGTGTGTGTGTGTGTGTGTGTGTGTACATGTGATGAGAACAGTTAAGATCTCCTCTCTCATATGGTAGTGATTACCAGTTGCTGAGAGGTGGGGAATATGGGGGAGATGTGGATCAAAGGATATAAACTTTCAGTTATAAGATGACTAATTTCTGGGTATCTAATCTACAGAATAGTGATTATAGCTCATAATACTATATTATATACTTTGAAATTACTCAGTGAATAGATCTGAAATGTTTTTACTGCAAAAAAGAAATAGTAATTATATGACAAGATGAAGGTATTAGCTAACACTATGGTGGTAGTCATTTTATAATATATGAGCGTATCAAATCAGTATGTTGTACACCTTAAATTTTCACAAAGGTATATGTCAATTATATCTCAATAAAACTGGAAAAAATACTCTCTTAGCAAATTTCAAGTATACAATATAGTATTATTAACCAGAGTTACCTTGCTTTAACTTAGATCTCCAGATCTCTTATTTGTCCTGCATAACTCAAACTTTGTACCCTTTGACCAACTTCTCTCCTTTTCCCCCAACCCTCAACCTCTGATCACCACTACCCTGCTCTATGCTTTTATGAGTTTGAATTTTTTATATTCCACATATAAGCAAGATTATGCAGCATTTGTCATTCTGTGTCTGGCTTATTTCACTTACGAGAATGTCCATTTGTAACATCTTCACCTTTTCCACACCTGTTCATTCTCCCTGCAAAACTCCACTCCCTTAATTTCTTACCTTGAAACTTGGGGAGTAGAAGGATGTGTGTGTGTGTGTGTGTGTGTGTGTGTGTGTGTGCGCACACAGAGTGTCATGATACTCATCTGGTAACATAGGCATTCTCATCCTTGAATGCACATTAGAATTACCTAAGTAACTCACATAATTCTGATTGAATTGATTTTAAATGGGATCCTGGTATAGTATGGAAAGATTCAATGTGCAGCCCAAGATGACAGTCATTGGTCATCTATTCAACGATCCTCTATCTTCTGCACAATAAATTAGGTGCACATAGAAGACACCTAATACAGATTTTAAAATAAGACAATAATAAGAACTATGTTTAAGAGTTTTTGTTAGGAAGAGATCATGTAATTGTGTTAGCTCTTAGGACTCATCATATAAGATAGTTAATAAATGGCAACTCTCATATTGTTATCTTCAGTTCAATTGTTCATTACACCCATACAGTCAAATGATATATTCACCTATCCCCAAATACATCCTAACTTGCTACGACTCTCTGTATTTTGGGCCTGGGCCCTCCAGTATGCTGTATTACACGTGATCAGTAGAGCACAATGCAAAGGTGGTGCAAAATTTTAGATGTTTACATTAAACAAAGAAGAAACAGGTTCAACTGGTCACAGATTTAATGCCTATACTGAAAGATGGAAAAATTTTTTTGAAAAAAATTTTAAAAAACATTTTAAATAAAGTTTTATGCCAAAAGAAAAAGGTGATGTCCCTGGCTATCATCAAATCATTTGTCACAGAACTTAGTGTTGAAAAGTTTTCAGTTTGGATCATTGCAGGAGTGATGTTAGAGGTGTCCTGCATTTTCTATTTCTGGTTATTTTTAAGATGTGATAGAGTATGAGTATTTTGCTTATTTTAATGCAGTCAAATGTTAAGGTAAAAAGCTTTACTAAGGTACTTAGTAAACCAGTCTTTGGAGGAATTCAAGGACTTCGGAAAGATCCAATTTGTTGAACCCCCTGTGGCTTATAAGATTTTTCTTTCTTGCTGATATAAGATAGTGGGACACAATGAACTTTTAAAACTTCAAGTTTTAAAGAATATGCAGGAATAAAAGAGAAGATGCTTATTTATTCACAGAAGTGCAAGTATATAGATGCAAATTGGACATGTGGATGGAGATGACATCTGGAGACTACGTTTATTTCCCATTACCAAACCATCTTGAGATCAATGAAATCACCTATTCTAAAGAATCCTAGAACTATCTTGTGGGAATTATGTTAGAATTTTTGAAGATATTGAAGGATTTATGAGTATGAATCATGTTGTATCTGTGACTGTCTTTGAGTGTAAACCTCAGGATATGCTAAGCTACCAAACACCTTAACCCTTGATGTGATATAATTTTAAGAGGATGTGCCCAAACTGAAAGCAAAATGTATTCACTCAAAGACATCCTTAGAAGACTGACACTGAGTATACAAATGCCAGGATCAATCTGAATTTCTGATGATCTAATACAATTCTGGAAATATCTAGGTCCACTCTCTGTCACAAAAATACTAAAAAGAAATTTGAGAACCTTCATCAGTGATATGACCTCAAGATAGAATTGATATGAAACTTGAATAAAAAGACCCTATTGTTCTCAACAATGGTTTTGTTTTATTTCCAATTAATTCTCTTTTTATTTTAATTCCAGTGTAGTTAACATACAGTGTTATATTAGTTTCAGGTGTATCAGATTAATTCCCTTTGAATTAGTAATGATTGTTCAATCAGGCCTATATTATGTGGCTTAGTATAACTAATATTTTAAAATTTTTTGGCACCCCCACAGAATGGTATTACTACTACTACTACTAGTAGTACTACTACTAGTCTACTACTAGTAGTAGTAGTACTAGTAGTAATACTACTGGTAGTCTACTAGTCTACTACTACTAGTAGTAGTATATGGAGCGGTGCCTATTACAAGCCATTAACTAAAACTACTACTACTAATAGTAGTTATTAACCAGAGTTAATAGTAGTAGTACTACTAGTATAGTAGTTTTAGTTAATGGCTTGTAATAGGCACCGCTCCATATATTTTCACCTACATTATCTCATTAATCTCCACAAGAGGACTCAGAGATGGGTAAAATACCTCAGTTTTTCAAACAATAGTATTGAGGCTCAGAGGGTTTAGTGGATGCTCCGAGCGACACAGTCAAAGCAGAGACAGGAAAAATCAATTCATATCTACACACATGCTGTGTTTCCTCATTTAGAATGGATGGACTATGGATGGATGGAGGGATGGATGGATGGATCTAAAGTAGTGGTGTTTTTGCCATGTGATGGTGTAGTAGGCAAAATAATGGTCACCCAAGGATGTCCATGTCCTAATTCCAGAAACCTGTGAATATGTTGTCTTACTTACATAGCAAAAGGGACTTACAGATATGATTAAGGATCTTGAGATGGGGAGATTATCTTGGGTTATCTGGGTGGGCCCAATGCAATCACAAGGGTCCTTGTAAGAGAAAGAAGGAGGCAAGAGAGTCAGTCAGAAAAGAAAACGTGATGAAGGAAGCAGAGGTCAGAGTATGATTGCTGAAGGATTCAGGAAACCTCTAGAGTCTGGAAAAGACAAGAAAATAAATTCTCTCCTGCCTTCCAGAAGGAACACAACTCTACCAACACCTTAATTATAGCCTTGTGAGAATCATTTTGAACTTCTAACCTTAAGAACTGAATGATTATAGATTGTGTTACAATACCAGGGTTCATGGTAATTTGCTAGAGTGGTAATATGTAACTAATAGAAATAAAATGAAATGAGTTTAATTAAATGTATAACACAACAACCATTTAAAAAAATCTCTCAATCTTAAATCTACAGAAAAAATATCTGATTTATAAAATTTTTACTGACATCACCCACACTGTCTCCTCTCTCATGTCCATGATCTCTCTCTCATGTTCATGTTCTTAGCTTTTCATCTGACTAAACCCTTACAATCACAGTGGTCAAGCATTTTCTGCCTAAATCACCTTTGATTATCCACCTATGGGCCTTTGCACATGAGAATCCCACCACTGGCAATGCCTCTCACATCCTTTCTGCTTAAATTCTACTACAATTTCAAGGACCAATGTTGAATCTGAGTCCCACTTTGTCCACTGTATCTTTGCTGAACACCAGAATAGTTCTTTGTGAACTCCTATTTCTCTCAAATACAGTATAAAGACTGTATGCCAGATGATGTGTCAAGCACTGTCAATAAAATGTTCACTTTGACATAATTTCTTATTTTGAATATCTGTCTCTTCTCTGCAATACATCTATAGATTCTTTGAGGAAGGTGAGGGGTACTCGTATCACACTAAAAGTGATTCCTGCTTCTCAGCTTGTGACTCTGTAAACTTCATTTTTCTCAGTTGTCAAAATTAGGAACTGTATACAGGCCCCCATGGGTTTCTGTGAGGAATAATAGATATGGTATATATAGAATGTCTTAGGATAGGCCCAGCAGAGATACTCCATAAATATTAGATTTTTACTTCCTCCCTGTTTATAACAAGTGATTTCAGAATATTTGCTGACTTGTAATCATAATCTGTTCATCATTCTTAGTAGGGTCCATCCAGATTTTTTAGAATAACATGTACCACAATTATTATTAAAGCCATTTCAGATCCTAATAAATAAAATTTAAAAAAATATGACCACAATCCTGCAGGAAAATATGTACCTAGAAAAAAATCTGAAGGTAAATTTTGAACTGTCCTTGGGAGGATTCTGAATATGCTTTACCTTTCTGTTCTACTCCTGAGATGGCAGTTCACTAGTTTTATAGCTCTGGTTTCAAAGAACATACAGGATGCACAGAGGACATGATATTTGACTCTCCAATTTCCAGTTTGGCATATGTCATAGTATCCTTTAAAGAACTTCCTGGCCTTGAAATTGTATTTGCAAAACAGTCTAAAGCCACTATTATTTCAGTTCCAAATTTTCTTATAATTCCCTCCTCTTGACTCCTTACTTTTTATTTGAAGGTGCTCAAGTTGGAGCATGACTGTAACATCAAATGTCAAGCAAATCTATCAATGGCGATAGATTTTGTCTGTTTTGTCTCCAGGGCCCACCCACACTCTTCATGAAATAAAACTGCTGCTTTAGGGACCAGGAGAGAGTTTTGAAATAATTTATCCAACTCTTTCCCCCCCTTAGAAATGTGAATGTGTCTCAAAAGTGAGACATAATGTTTATCAACTTGTCTTACATTGGAATTTGCATGACCTGTACTTAATTATTACTGAAAAGTTTTGTGGGCTTTTTAAAAATCAGAATGCTTTTATTATTAAATTGGCTGCAAAAAGATAATAAATTTGTGGGGTTTTTGGCAGTATCCTTAACCTGGGAACCTCATATTTTATATCATCCAGGGTTCTGGTAGAGATTAGAGAACCTGTTCGCCATTTGTCTCATCATCTATACACATCTAGTTTAGATAATTAAAGGCATTAGCTTTATTTTTTTTCTCCTTGAAATGCTCAATACAAAATGCAAATATTATGTTTCCTGGGGTCAGTATATAACCTCTTTGCCCTATGTGTGCCCAAGTCACACTTGTCCTCTCAGCATTGCCAAGAATTCTAGGGATTTTTGAAAGGAATATTAATATCGATTTAATTGATCAGTAACATAATTAAACCATTAAATTCCAGCACAAGCTTGGGGCGCCTGGGTGGCTCAGTTGGTTAAGCGACCAGTTTCGGCTCAGGTCATGATCTCACGGTTGGTGAGCTCGAGCCCCGCGTCTGGCTCTGTGCTGGAGCCTATTTCAGATTCTGTGTCTCCCCCTGTCTCTACCCCTCCCCTGCTCACGCTTTGTGTCTCTCTGTCTCTCAATAATAAATAAACGTTTAAAAAAAATTCCAGCACAAGCGTGAGGAATAGACAACCAAACTTAATAATGAGCTTCCAATAGGATTTAAAAAAATGCTCTCGTGTGTTTTCTAAGTTCTCCTTTCAGTACAAAGAAGTGGTATAGACAAAAGACACTCTGAACACTGCCCATGGAATAATTGGACCACATAGCTTAATGCTGATGAGTTGAGTTTAAATTAAAAGCTTAAATATAATAATAAAGTTAAAGAGTCATGTTGATGTCAATTTGTTAGCCAATCAGGTTTTTCTGATCCTTCTGTAAATTACTGTTGAGAGTATTTTGGGACAGATGTTAAATCTGCTCTGTAGACAGTTTGGGGGAAAAAAAGTCAATTGCTAAAAAATACTCCAATCCCTTCCCCAAACCAAATTTAGGCACCATCACCATCTTCAATTATCTACAATAGCCACATAATTGACTTATTCACTTCCTTGATGTACATATGTTGAATGAAATATATCTGCTTATGTGTTTCAAATAGTCTGCACTTAACTCACAAAGGGCAATGTTACACACCCACACACAGATATGGATGTAGGCCAGACTGAGGAGGTTCATGACTAAATAAGAATTGTAGAAGATGTTAGTCAATATTTCCTCAATACTTTAACTCCATATTATTTCTTTCCTTTTGGTATCAATGAGTTTTGCTGACTGGCTTGTACCAACATAGTGCTGGATTACAAAACACAAATGCCCAATTCTACTCCTTCTTGGTAAGTATGTAATGATGTTATGTAATAATCGCCATTATTCTACTAAGGTGGAAAAATCCTCTCTATGTTAGCAGCTGTAAAACTTCCTACATCATTACTCTGTTCAGAGAGCACAAAGCACTAGGTTGAAGTGAATGCGATTTCAGTGGAGAGAGAGAGAGTGAACCCCACGACTGTACAATTGGGCAGACTCTGAGGTAAGCAGGAAAGGCTCAGCATTATCTGAGATCTATGATAATTTTAACAGTAGTTCATACTAACAGCACTTATTGAATATTTACCAGACCCTGTTTTAAGTATCATCTTAGGCTATACTCCCTCAGAAACACACTGAGGCAGAAGTTGTGCACAGTAGTTTTACCAGATCATCTCTTGTTACCAACTCCTGTGAGATGCTGAGGGAAACAGGACTGAGCAACAAGAGAATTTGAGCATAGCAGCTACACAGAGGCCACAGCCAATGCCACAGGGAGCTTGGAAGGTGGACAGCACTTAAGAGTTGTCCTGGTTCAAGGCAAGAGGAGCAGACAAAACTGAACAACGTTTGGCCTTGTGCTGGCCCTCAAGATGGGGCACAACCTTGTTCAATGCAGTCCCTTCATGTGAGGGCAAGTCCCAAAGAAGGTCTCATCTGTGAGCCATTGGCAGCCAACTCCCAGCAGCTCTAAAAATGAGTGCCTCAGTCCTAAAGTGGTTATGTATGGTAACCCTCAGCAGCCTCCTTCTGTGTCTTGTATGTACTATCTCCCCTAATCCTCACCACCATCCCACAAAGCAGGCACTACTTTCTCCACTTTACAGATGAGGAAACTGAGACTCAATCAATAGTAACTTAGGGAGCCAGTACCTTAGCCCAATTCAAGCCTTCAGTCCACACCCACTGAAGGCATGGTGTAGCATTCTACTACTCTCAATTAATGTTTGATGAACTTACTGGGAAGACAAGAGGAGAAGTAACAGATTATTTCAACTTTATAACTTGGGTAAAATGTCTAGCTTTGGGAAAGGAATTGAAATCCACTGGTATTGTAACATTTATTTTAAAAATCACAAATCATCACTTGGTGCTTCAATTTCCCTCCCAAGCAAAGCTCCAATGTGAGATAAAGCTGGGTGTGGGTATGAAGAGGTTCATAATATAATACTTTGTACTTTAGTAAAAGTTTAAATATTTTCAAATGACCATTTTTTAAAAAAAAAGTCACAAGAACCAGAGTGGTTCACAGGTGATTTCTATATGGTATTAAGGGGGTAAAAGTTAATTTTAATGTGATCCCAAGTATTCCAAGTGAATAGAAAAAGATGAAAAGCTCTCTAATGCATTTTATGAAGCCAACAAGACGTTAATGCTAGACCTGATAACAACAGTTAAAAGCATAGCCCAATGTCACTTATGAATAGAGATGAAGCATTCAAAATAAAATATTAGGAAATAAAGGCAGAAGAATAGCACATTATGTCCAGTTAGGGCTTATTCTAAATGTAAGGATGGGGAAATTATCATCAAAGATACAAACAGAATCCATTCCATTAAAAGTAAGGTAGGAAAACCTCATGATAATATCAATAAATGGTAATCATTTGATAAAACTCATAGCTTTATTAATAAAAGTACCACATAAAACAGGAATAAAAGAAAACTACTTATGGTAGGCTTCTTACCAAAAACCAACAAAATATACTAAATGACAGTCACTGAAACAACGGCCATTATAAATTAGGAAATAGAAACACCTGTCTTTAGGGAAACTACTCTTGCAAGATGTGTTAGTTTCCTAGGTTTGCTATAATAAAGTCCTACAAACAATATAAACAGACTTAAAACAAGAGAAATGTATTGTCTCACCGTTCTGGAGGCTCCAAGTCAGAAATCAAGGTATCTACAGGGCCTCATAAGACCTCCTTGCTTCAAGTGGTTGCTGGCAAACCCTGATGTTCCTTGGCTTGTTGGTGGGTCACTCCAATTTCTGCCTCCATCTTCACACGGCCTCCTCTGTGTGTCTGTATAAATGTTCCTCTTCTTGTAAGGATAGAAGTCATTGCAAGAGGGCCCACCACTAATCCAGTATGACTTCATCTTATTTTGATTACATTTGCAAAGACAGGTTATGAATTCAGCGTATTTTTTAGAGGACACAATTCAACGCATACAGTATATTAAAAGTTAAAATTCCACTAATTTTGGCTGGCTTCTGGAAAACTTTCCCATAGAAATGAGAGAGAGAGAGAGAGAGAGAGAGAGGGCGAGCATGTGCTAATATATGCTAAGGTGAGTGTGGATAAAAATAATGGATTCAAAGTTGTTAATATGGATTACTTTCTGGGAGAATACATGAAGGTAAGAAAGGAAAGGAAAGAAAAAGCAAACAAAAATCAAAAGAAAAAATTGCATCAAAAATCCTTTTAAGAAGGGTGCCTGGGTGGTTCAGTTGGTTGAGTGTCTGACTCTTGATTTTGGCTCAGGTCATATCCCAGGGTCATGGGATTTAACCTCGTGTAAGGCTCTGAGCTGAGCATGGAGCCTGCTTAAGATTCTCTCTCTCGCTCCCTCTGCCCCTCTCCCCTGCTTGTGCTCTCTCTCTAAAATAAAAACAAAAACAAAACAAAACCTTTTTAAAAAGTCCTTGTAAGAACAGATATCGTTCACATTCATGTAAAGTTGTATAGTTTGGTGTGTGTGTACGTTTGTGTATATAACTTCACTCTGCAGGGATAAATAAACATTGAGTTAAAGAACTGTACATAAAGATTCCTAAAATGAGATTTGGATGACTAGTAGAGGGGGCAATTCAAGTAATTATACTCCCTCATAAAGTGTGGTTGAAATGTGCAACATACTACAAAGATAGGTGGAAAATGGAAAAAATAATAATGAATGTATATCAATGGCAAAACTTTGGAAAAATAAATTTTTTTTCAAATATATACAGTAACACTTTTTACCATGTGCTATTATGGAAAGTTGCCGGGAATGGGGAGCAAACCCTGTGCCAGTGGATGAAAGATTACTCAACACTTGGCTGAGAAAGAGAGGAGAGGGCTTGGGGGACAACATTCACAGAGGAAGACCCTCACTTGTACTCTCATTTATTGGAGTGTCAGGCCAATCACAAATCTCAGTTGGCTTGTTGTATACAGAGGGTGTATAACAAACAGTTCAGGCATGCAAAAACAAAGGGTGCATGACTTAAAGGTCAACAATCACAAGAGACTAATCAAATCAGAGATACACAGCAAAAGTCTTGTGTCCTATTGTTTTACTAAACTTTGTATACAATGTATAGATAAGGGAGTTCCCAAGGACTGCAGAAACACCTGGGAGGGCAGGCCCCAGGGAATTAATTCCACGCTCAGGGCAGTTATGCTTTCCTGGGCATTCCAAGAGACCCACAAGGCTCCCAAGCTTAACTTCAGCCCACCAGAATTTTCCATGTTACATTTTAGCTAGCCAAGCATTTTGTATAATCTCGTCATCATCAGTAATAACCCCAACACAACAAAGTAATATTTTAAGAAAGTTAAATTATTTCAATTCCTATAATGGAATTTAGTAGAAGAATATGCCATGCTGTTCTGCAGATAGCACTGTGATTTCCAGGTGCCCTCCCCACTGAATCAGTATGAAAACTTCAGTTCTACAATAGCCCACACCGTATAGGTAAAGTGCGAAGTTAAAAGTGGTCACATATTTTGGGGGAGAAGGAGAGTATAAGATTAATTAAGACTACTTAGTCACTGTATTTTATCAGATGAGAGCAGATAAGGGAAGGTATAGTCTGAGCTGGAAAAAGAAAAACAAAATCTTAAAGCAGAAGAAAGAACCCAACCAGAGTTCTTTGAATGTATGCTTTGGTGAATTTACCCTAATTCCCTTAAGTCTTTGGGCTGGGTATGCAGGAAACAGGACTTTTAAGATTTCTATACTTTTTTTTCTCTACTGCATCCGAATTTACCCAAGCAGAAATTAACAGGAGCATTTAAGGCTGAAAGGGTCTTGCAATGTTGGAAACATCTTTTTGAGAATTAGAACGTAATAAAATCTACTAAATGTAATACAAACAATACATTTTCCCCAAAGCCACAGCACTAGCAAATACTCATGCTGATAAGCCTTTTTTATTAAGTCCTAGAAACAAAGATGAATATGACATGATATACCTTTTAAAGTGTTTCCAGTCCTGGAAAATGACTGTGTGCACAATTAACCACAATTCAAAATAGAGACAACAAACATAGTAGCAAAGCAAATACTGTAAGAACAAAAAAGGAAATGTAATTATGTCCAAACTGTGAAACAAAAAAGCTTAGCACACATAGTTAATTCCAATAAATATCACCTATTACTCCAAGAAAGTCCAATAATATTAAATATTACAAAATATGTTCCCTCTTGTTCCTGTTGCGTTTCCCAGTGCAGTCTTTAAAAGTAACAGCATATGAAAGGTGCAACTGATCAATGGACCACAATTTTGAGCACTCATTTTGTACAGGAGGTTGCTCTGGGAAGCACACTCTGTGAAACCGAGAGGCAGGTGTGCATTCTTTTGTACTAACAATAGTGCAGGCAGTTACATCAGATTGTCAGCATCATGCTAAAGGCAGCTGGTTTCTCAAGTGGCAAAGAGTCTGTATGCAGGCTAAAACTGTAAGAACTGAGTTTTAGTCCTGATGTTTTCCTCTGTTTCAGCCCCCTGTGTTTGGACAAAACATTTACCTTCTATAAACTCCAGTAGGAATTCAAACCTCACTGAAAATAATCATTCCATACAACTGGATTATAAAAATAAAAAAAAAAAACTATAACATATAGAAAAGTGTTTTTATCTGAAGACATCATTATTAAAATAACTACTATGTACAACAGAAGGCTGATAAAGCAATTAAAGATAAATATGTTTAGAATGACAACTTCTGGGAATAAATGTGATGGCAGGTAATGTGTTTTTTATCATCCATACAGTAAAGAAATCAGGCAGTAAGTGAGACCTTCACCTATGTCATGTACTCTGAATGACCTTTAGTGGGTGATACAGCCAAATCAATTTGAAAATCTCTAACATGAAAGGGATGGGGGAAATAATCTAACATGAAAGGGATGAGGAAATAATCTCTAAATCCATCTCAATTCTCAACTTAAATATAATAACTAATTCGATGATAGGTAAATATTTAATGGATGTTCTATACTGGGGATTGGAATAATGAATGTTTGAATCTTAGAAGATAGTAGAACCTGAATTAGGAGACAAGTAATCATAGATTAATAATTTAAAAATAAGATGCCATCATTTATTAAAACTTCATTGCAAAACTTTGGTTTCAACTCAGACATATGAAGAGCTTAGAAGTCATAATTCCCATCCTTACGATAAGAAAAAGCTGGACAAGCTATCAACAACTTTTCTTCAACACATCAGAGAACTGAGATTGCAGACCAAACTACCTTCCCCAAATCTAAAGAGATGGTCTCCTCCAGGGAAGCAACTCAGGCATATAATTATCTGGAGCAGAGGCCACTGGACAGAAAGATACAATAAACTAGAAATTTTGATGAACCGCTGGAGACTGAGCATAGACCATCATGAGAGTGAGAAGCTCATGAAAGCCCAAGTCATGGGGAGGGACCCACACGTTTATAGGTTTTTCTTCCGGAAGCCAACCAGGCTCTCAGAGAATCAAGATTCCTGAGAAAACTCCCCTCCACCACATGGCTCTAGCCGGCATAGAAAAAGAGTAGCCATTGTGAAATCCACCCAGACCCTTCTCTCTTAGGGAACAAAAGGTTTCATCTCCAAGAGGTCTGACATTGACAGCTGGCATCACGGAAAGTCAATTCAAGATGGGTGAAGGGAGCTGTGCTTTGCCATAGCCTCCCTGTGTCACATAAAGAAAAAACTCAAACGTTAAATGTATAGGGGACAGGATCTCAATTACAGAGACTGGGGATACTGAAGGACAAGCAGTGTCCTGGAGTAGGCAAAGGATTAGAGGGCATGGGATGAAAAAGTTCTATGTCTAAAGAAGAGAGAGCAACACTTGTGAAAGCCACGTGCCCTAGGTACAGACCCATAGCACATGCCCAAACTAGAATTTAATCAGATGATTAGACGAAGCTTCTCCTTGCCTACACCCCACCAATACCATAATAAGGTCTCCAGGAACAGTAATAGTGGATTATGCCTGGGACAACAGAGACAGACTCTCTCTGAAGAGCAGTGTAAAGGGAAACCCTTAAGGCAAAAGGGGAGCTGGACAGAGAGGATGCTGGAGGAATTTGAAACCTCTGGTACCCATAACTACAACAAATGCCAAACAGAACCCAACTAGTGGCCGGATTAAAATAAATCCTCCCACTGAAGGTCTATTTAAGTCAGTATTTAACACACTATACCACATATCTGGCTTTCAGCAAAATATCATAAGACATGACAAAGGCAAAAACAAACAAAAAACAGCCTGAAGACACAAAGCAATAGGCAGAACCAGATTCAGATATGACACTAATGGTGGAATTATCAGAAAATTTAAAATAACTATGATTAATACGTTAAGGCTCTAATGAAAGGGTAGATATCAGGCAAAACCAGATATCTACAGAAAGACGGTAACCATGAGAAAGTACCAAAAGTAAATTATAGAAACAAAAACACCATAGTAACAGAAAAGAAGAATTCCTTCTAGGAATTTCTCAGGTTAAACTTTGACAAGGCTGAGGATGGAATCAGTGATATTGAAGATAGGTCAATAAATTTTTTTCTAAACTGAAATAAAAAGAGAAAAAAATATGAGAAAAGAACAGGTACCTAAGAATTGTAGGACTATATGAAAGAGTGTAACATATGCAAAACTGTAATGTTAGAAGGAGAGAGAATGGAACAGAATAAATATTTGAAGTAATAATAGCTGAAAATTTTCTAAAATTAGTGACCAACACCAAACTAAAGATCAAAGAGGTTCAGATAATACAAAAGAGGATATATACTTTTCCCCTACAAATTCCCCTACCATTATTATATACAAACTGCAAAAACTAAAGACAAAGACAAAACTTGTAAAGCAGTCAGAGAAAAGACCAACAGAATTTATAAAAGTCTAGCAACCAAGGCCAACCAAAGAAAATTAAAAAGAGCAAATATATAAAGCTTCAATATCTAATAAAAGAAAGGTCACTGGGGCACCCAGATGGCTCAGTCAGTTGAGCATCTGACTCTGGATTTTGGCTCAGGTCATGATCCCAGGGTCGTGGGATCGAGCCCTGTGTCAGGCTCTGCACTGAGCATGGAGCCTGCTTAAAATTCTCTCTCTGCCCCACCTCCTCCCACTTGTGCTCTCTCTATATGCAAAATAATTTTAAAAAGGCAATCACTACTGATCCCAAACCATTAAAAGGATAATAAAAGAATACTATGAACAACCCTATGCCCATAAATCCAGTAACTTAGATGAAACAACAGACCAATTCCTTGAAAGACACAAACAACCAAAATTCATGTAAAGAGAAAAACATAATCTAAATAAACTTGTGTCTGTCAAACAAATTGAATTAGTAACTAAAAATCTTCCAAAGAAAAATACCAGGCCAAGGTGATTTAACTTGTGAACTATACCAAACATTTGAGAAAGAAATAATTCCAAAACTACAGAATCTTTTCCAGCAAGTAGAAAGGATGGCACTTTGCAATGTACTTTCTGAGGCCAGAAATAACCTAAAACTAGAAAAAGATATGCACAAAAACAGCAATTATATCCTATGAATCTAGATTAGAAATCTTCAATAAAATATTAGTAAATTAAACTTAATAAGGTATAGAAGGTATTATGTACCATGGCCTAGTAGGGTTCATCCCAGGAGGCAATGCTGGTTTAACTTTCATAAGTCAATCAATTTATGTGACCACATTAACAAGGTAATAAAAGATATCACATGGTCATATCAATAGATGAAGAAAAGTATTAAATAACATGCAATAAGCATTCATAATAAAAATTTTCAAAAACCTAGGAGTGGAAGGAAATTTTCTTAACCCAATAAAGGGCAGGTATGAAAAACTTACAGCTAAGATTATACTTAAAAATGACAGACTAAATGCTTTTCTCCCTTTACCACTCTTACTCAACATTTTACTGGAAATACTCAACTAGTGAAATAAGGCAAAGAGAAATCACTAAAAGCTATACAAAGCAGAGAGGAAGAAATAAAACTGCCTTTATTTGTAGATGAGGTAAACATCTACTAAGAAAACCTCAAAGAACCTACAAACCAAAAGCAAAGAGAGAAACAAAAAGCAGCAAAACAAAACAAAACAAAACTTCTGGAATGAATATCCAAGCTTAGGAAGGGCCAGGATACAAGGTAAATATGCAAAAGTCTATAGCTTCCCCCAAAGCAATAAACAAATGGAATTTGAAATTTTAAAAAAAATGTATAATTTAAAATAATCCCCCCAAAAGAAGTACTTAAGTATAAAATTAACAAAATATGTACAAGATCTATATATGAAAAACTACAAAACACTGAAGAAAAAAAAATACATATATCCTTAGTTTTGTTCACTGAGAGCGCCAAGAGGCAATTACATCTCAGCAGCAATGAACATAATCAGCATCCAGATCTTGGTTTCTAATACCATTCTCCAATAAAAAGAACAAGGACTTCTTGAAGAAATGGCTGATGTTAGGGCAGAGGGAGAAAATATACAAGATGAACCTGAAGTGTCTTTTAGCACCAGAAGATAAGGGAGTGTTTACAAAACCAAAGTATTGGGCATGACACAGGAGCTAAGAAAAAAGAGCTCCCGATGGCCAAAGCTGGAAAAACTGGAGCAAAAAAACAAACAATGTAGCACTGGATTGTAACCTAAAATATAAAATAACTTTCCTTAAGTCCATACTGATAGAACTAAATGCTTGAATAGATGAGTAAATGGAGGAGAATAGACAAATCTCCCATGTAGAATTCTAAATAATTTACATATAGGTATTCTGCCTTCAAAGAGGTGGAATATAACTCTGTACTCCTTAAGTGTGGGCTGCACATGATGACTTCCTTCCAAAGAGTGCAGTGTGACAAAAAGGGTAAATGAGTAACTGTACAGTAGAAAAACCTTACAAATACCACCTCAGCCAGTGGATTAAGGTCACCATCAATAGTGATAAATCATCTTAACAGTATATTCCTTTGATATGATGTAATGAAAATGGCACTTTACCTCTGTGGTTTTTCTCCCCCAAACCCATAATCCCCATCTGACCATGAAAAAAGTATCAGACAAGCCCAATCTGAGAGTCAATACAAAATATCTGGCAAGAATTTCTCAATTCTGCCAAGAACATAGAAAATAAAGTCTGAGGAACTGTCATATATCAGAGAAGACTAAGGAGACATGACTGAATGTAATGTAGTGTCATTGATGTGATCCTGGAAGAGGCAAAGGATGTTAAGAAAAAACTAATAAAATCCAAATAAAGTATGGACTTTACTAATGTTGGTTTCTCAGTTGTAACTGGTATACCATAGTAATATAAGATGTTAAGGATAGAGGAAACTGGGTGTGGGGTATACGGGAACTGTCTGTACTGTTTTTACAACTTTTTTTTTTGTAAATATAAACCTATTTGAAAATAAAATGTTTATTTAAATTTTAAAAAGAGGAATGGGGAATGCAGGATAGGGAAGGACTGGAAGTTGGGGGTGGGCATCACTGATAAAGTACCATTTGAGCAAGACTTGAAGTTAGCCAGACACATTTCTGAGGAAGAGTGCCACAGGCAAGGCGAAGCATCAACGCAAAGGCCTGAGGCAGGAGTGTACCTGGTATATTCAGAGAATAGTAGCAAGATCAGCCATATATGCATCATGGGGACCAAGAGGGGTTGGAAGCAGAAGAGTTGAGCAGAGGCCAGAAAGGTAAGTGGCTGTGGAAGAAAAGGTGATGTAGTACGTTGTAGTCCACTGTGTGATGCTGGCTTTTACTTTGACGCACTGATGAATTTTGAGCAGGGGAAACACATCATGCAACTTAAGTTTTAAAAGCATCCTCTGATCCTCGAAGAGGAAAATACATTAATGAAAAAAACTGGTGAAATCTGAATTGGGTTTGTAAACTACAGTTCATTAACAGAGATACATTGATGTTAATTTCTTAGTGTTGACAAATGTAATATAGGTAGTTATGTAAGATGTTAACATTAGGGAGACTAAGTGAAAAGTATTGGGCACTGTCTGTAATATCTTTGCAACTTTTCTGTAAATTTGCAATTATTACAATATAAAAGACTTTATTAAGAAAATAAATTTCAGGGGCGCCTGGGTGGCTCAGTCGGTTAAGCATCTGACTTCAGCTCAGGTCACGATCTCACGGTCCATGAGTTCGAGCCCCGCGTCAGGCTCTGGGCTGATGGCTCGGAGCCTGGAGCCTGTTTCCGATTCTGTGTCTCCCTCTCTCTCTGCCCCTCCCCCGTTCATGCTCTGTCTCTCTCTGTCTCAAAAATAAATTAAAAAAAAAGTTTAAAAAAAAAAAAAAAAAAAAGAAAATAAATTTCATACCAAGAGGCCATATCGATTAAGTGTTTTTTTATAACCACAAAGCAGGGGGATGGGAAATTTAGAAGTGATGGATATGTCAATCAGTCTGAGTGTGATGATGGTATCATGGGTGTATGCATATATCCAAGATTATCAAATTATATACGTTAAATACATGCAGGTTTTTTTTGTATATCGGTTATACTTCAATAAAGCTATTAAAATAATAAACTATACTATCATCTTTTAAAAAATGAAATTGCTGGGTAGCTGGGTGGCTCAGTCAGTTAAACCTCTGACTCTTGATTTTGGCTCAGGTCATGATCTCAAGGTTTGTGAGATCGAGCCCTGCATGGGACTCCACACTGACAGCACAGAGCCTACTTGGTACTGTCTGTCTCCCTCTCTCTCTCTGCTCCTCCCACAATCATGCTCTCTCTCAAACTAAATAAATAAACTTTAAGAAAATTGCATTGTAGGAAGGAAAGAGAGATCAATTATTCTAGTCAGAGGCTTTGACCTATCACATGCCAATCCTAAATGCCAACCCTTAACACACCAAAATCACAGATTTCATTTCATACAGTAAGTTGGCAAAAGACCCATTCCAATACTTTATGTTGTGACCAGCAGTGGATGGAATCTCTACTAAGACTCAGACCAGGAGAGCAGCTTCTGAATACTCAGCAGGACAAGGGAGGTTAGAATTGTGTAGGTCATATGTAAGTAAACTTCGAAAGACTATGTGAAAGGAAACAAATAACATCCATGTACAGACCTCCTGGTAAGTAACCAGTAGAACATTAGGATGGTGGGAAGGAGGGGGTAGGGGTTGTTTGCCCAGGGGAGGGAATACTGAAATGCTCCTTGGTTGATTACTGCATTTCTTCAACTACTGAATTCAGATTCTCTCTAAACATCACTGGGCTGATTTCTTCATCACTTTACATTTCACCACTTAATTTGTAGCCTTGAGACTCTAACCACATCTTAGTTTAGATAAACTGCCTTATATTTAGTACTGGCATAATACTATAATACTTTATCGTTAAGAGGCAGGGATCTAAAATGGATGGCCATTAACAGTTCTTTCAAAGCTTCATCTCCTCCGTGTCCATAGTGTACAATTAAATAGTCACTTGCTTGAGGTTAAAGCTTTTCTGAATTCACTTGGGTCACAATTTTTCCCTTTGGAAAGAGATGCTTCCACTCTTGGAATCCCTTCTTTGGATGCTACATTGGTCAAATTTCTCATTACTTGCAATTTAGCAATAACTAAATAATGGCATTTGCACTAATATATCATTGATACCTATTTGTGGAGGGTGGTAAGGAAGACTATTTGATCACAGAAAATCCAATAGATCTTTTCTGTCAAACTTTGATGTCCTCCTCATTGTAAGCAGTGAAAAACCTGAACTTGTCCCACTAAACTCACTAAACTCACACTTACATGTGGCATCATGTATAAGTGGGTGACTGGTCACTGTTGCCTTTTCTTTTCCTGCATGCCACACCTTGTCCTGCTGATCACTTAGATTCCACACTTATCTGCCTAAATAACCCAGAAGACTAGCAGAATGGACTCTCTGGAGCCAAGCGTAGACAAGAGGCCCATGGAGGAGGGTAGGAAGGGCAGAGAGGCAGTGCGCGCTACACGGACTCAGGGGAGTGAGCCAGGGCAGTGGAGGGCAGCCCGCCCTGCAAGGCAAAGCCCCCAAGTCTGGCGTGCAAAAGTGGGGCGGCTGGACTGTGTAAGTTCTGACAGCCAGCAGGACTTAACATCTGAAAGGTTAAAGTCAACAGCTCTGCTCAGAGAGCGGAAGGGCTAGAGGACACCAGGAGGGAGAGTTGTTGAGCCCCAGAAGACAGAGCTCAGCTCGGTGGGGAACAAAGGCACTGGCCAGCGCCATCTCCCATCGCCCAGCCAAAATCCCAAAGGGAACCATAGATGCTGGAGAGGATGTGGAGAAACGGGAACCCTCCTGCACTGTTGGTGGGAATGCAAACTAGTGCAGCCACTCTGGAAAACAGTGTGGAGGTTCCTCAAAAATTATAAATAGGTCTACCCTATGACCCAGCAATAGCACTGCTAGGAATTTACTCAAGGGATACAGGAGTGCTGATGTACAGGGGCACTTGTACCCCAATGTTTATAGCAGCACTCTCAACAATAGCCAAATTATGGAAAGAGCCTAAATGTCCATCAACTGACGAATGGATAAAGAAGATGTGGTTTATATATACAATGGAATACTACTTGGCAATGAGAAAGAATGAAATCTTGCCATTTGTAGCAACGTGGATGGAACTGGAGGGTATTATGCTAAGTGAAATAAGTCAGTCAGAGAAAGACAGATACCATATGTTTTCACTCATATGTGGATCTTGAGAAACTTAACAGAAGATCATGGGGGAGGGGAAAGAAGAAAAAAAAAAAGGTTAGAGAGGGAGGGAGCCAAAACATAAGGGACTCTTAAAAACTGAGAACAAACTGAGGGTTGATGGGGGATGGAGGGAGGGAAGTGTGGGTGACAGATATTGAGGAGGGCACCTGTTGGGATGAGCACTGGGTGTTGTATGGAAACCAATTTGGCAATAAATTTCATATTTAAAATTAAAAAAAGAAATATTCTAATTACAGAATGATGGCTTATTGAAAACTGCATAAATTACTTTCCTTTTTTTAATGAAAAGGGATACATTTCTTTAGAATCATACTGATGTATCCCTAGGAACTCCAAAGGCTTCCAAAGACATGAATGAGTTTCACATTACCATCAGTATTTTTCTTAAAACATCTATTAGTTATTCAAAGTATGCTAAGGGATATTTCAGAGGCACAACAAAATGTTTTAGTAGATACTTCCAAATATCTTGTATGGTTCTTTAATATTTATCATGTGTTCTCACCTTTATAAAATGCAATGACCCTAGATATCTTCTATGGAACATCACTTTCCTCACAATAAATAAATGGATTGAAAAGCTGGACTAACTAGCTTAAGTTTTACACCATCCAATTTATCTTTCATAAGATTAATGTCTTAAAGCAATGTGTAGAATAGAGAAAAGGCTAAATCCATCTAGTATTAACAAAAATAGGACCTTATGTTTTCAAGGCTTTGTAAATTATAAACTGCTTTTTCATAAATTAACTTGTTTGAGCCTTACAACTCTGAGACATAAGTAAAATAATTGTCTTATCTCCATTTCATAGATGGGGCAACTGAAACTGAGACATGTCATAACTTCCCTGAAGCACATACATTAAAAAGGAGAAAAGGAATAACAAAAAAAACTAGTATTAGATATTTAATCCAATGATCAATATCAGGCTATAGGACTTTGAATGGAATTACCTGTACTAATATTAAAATTATATCATTCTGTTTTCTCCTTTCCCAGAAAAGGAAACTGTAACAGAATTTAAGGGAATGTTGTAATCATGTATCTCCAATCTACCTATTAGAAATTATTTGCAAGTACGCTCACTTTTTTCACACCACTGTTAAAAAAAAAATAAAAGACCAAGGGAATTGACTGTGATATTACTTTAAAGGATAGACAACTGTCTCCCCAAATTAATGTGTCCAGAAGAAACTGTACCCATCTCCTAGATATTCATCTTTTAAGCCCACAGATGCCCAACAACTGCTCTAAATTTAATATTTGTAGAAATTCTGGTGTAATCTGTGTATGCTAAAGGGGTGACTTACCCTTATAAACACTCTAATGGTGGGGATTAAAGATGAGAGAGGAGGGTGAGGCTCTCACAGTGGCCCCATTTTCCAGGTAGGGTGACTGTAAGGATAATAGAAATAGAGGATAATAAAAGGAAGATCAAGATTATTACAATGCAGTCTTTCAATTACACCTTTTCATCAACTTTCATCCTTCACTACTCAAATTTACCCCGGCTGTCTCTCCAAGCTTGAGTAGAAACTAAGCTACACCCTACCTCTTGTACATTCAAGACAAACACTTCCTAATATTTAGGTTAGCCCAAATAGCTCACTATCTAGTTACAAAGGCCTAACTTGCAACAAATGACTAAGTGAACACGAAATATCTTGCCACGAGCTCTAAGCACTTCTGAAATAAAGTGACAGATCGTTATTGCTCATGTATTATGTACAAAATACTGCCATTCACACAATAATTATCATCACTGTTGGTTTTCAATAACGTTAATTAACAATAGAAACAATGTAAATTCCTGATTATTACATCAAAGTTCATAATCAGCTAAACTAGGATAAAATTAAGTCTTATCTTCTAACCTTGGAATCTGCTGAATCTTGATTTTTCCCATGATGTGGCTTTAATTTGTAGCTGTGAGGAAGGGCAAGTTTTTACTTGTTTTCAGCAAATAACTGCAGGTTATAGTGAAAAAAGAAAACAGTAACCCTAAGTAGTTTGGGGTGATCATTGAAAATTCTGTACTCCAATACATGAACTAGTGGGAATTTATTTCATTATCCCTGTTTAGAATTCCATTAAAGAAGATAGTGGTGGAAGAATCCATTCTATGAATTTTTCATGTTAAACTCCCAATGCATCTTTTTAAAATTTAGAAATAAATGTCTGATCTAAGAAGGTATATATCCCTTCCTGAAGTTAAATTAAAGGATATAATATTTCTTAGTAACAGGTATGCTAAAGATAGATTTTAGTGGCATCAATAATATTGATTGTCCTTGTAGAAAAAAAAGTCTGTCTCCACTTACTAGGGAATATTACTCAGAGCTCTTCTCTGTCCATAAATCTAAAAAATTCTGTCAATTTATACAGATTGATTTATTAAGCTATGTTAATCTTTCTTTACTATTTTTCACCCTTTCAGTATTACCTTTAACAAGACCATCAAGGTTTGCCATCTGAATACTACATATAACTTCCTCATTGCTTTGTCAGTTCCCTAAGCATTTTCCAAATATACTCATTCCTTAGCATTCCCTTGATAACAGATATTCCCCTCCATGTACCACCCAATTTCTCCTTTCCTCATTTGGAAAAAAATTGGACTTTGTGTGTCTACTACTCCTCATTAATTCAATTGTCAAAGGAAGATGACTTCCTTACTGCTAAATCCAACATTCACATCTGTTATTTTTTATGTATCTCTCAACAGTAGTCAGTATCGTTGACTACTCCCTCCTTCTTGAAATATTTTCCTTCCCTGTCTCATTACACTTAATTCTGCTCTGTGGGCCATTCCAACTCACTCTACTTTGCCGGCTTCTCTGTAGGCCTCCAAGACTCAATCAGTTACCCTCTAGTTTTCTGTATCATACAGTCACATTTTGTTTTTTTTGGCTTTTAATACCACTTATGTACTTATGACTCCCAAAATTACCTGCCTGTGCCTGACACATGCCTGGTACACCAGAGTCATTTATGCATCTACAAATGTGATATATCAACTTAGACATTTCATGTGTCAAATTAGATATCTGGTTGCAGACACACTTCACAAAACATTCCAGAAGAGAACTCTTGATTTCACCATCTACCATAACTGTTCCTCCCTAACACTTTCTAATCTTAATGAATGTACATTGAGAGATTACTGCACCAAACTCCTTGAATAGCAGAAAGAAATTAGATCTGCACAAGTGGAAGTGTTAATCTTTGCTGGGAGAATCACTGAAATAGGAAGCAAGGTCTTCAGCTGAGAGTCATTGTGGAGAAAAAGTTGAACATGGCACCAAAATCACATCAAGCTCTAGGACAAAGTAGTGAATGTCCTGTATAGTTATGGGTCATCCTTTCTGCAAATGAGACATGGATCTACCACTGTTACCTATCACATGGCATACTTTTATAAACTTACCAAGCAACTAAACCAAAGTACTCACTGAAGACGAAAATCTTTCCATGCTTTGTCCTTGAAAGAGTGCTAGTTCATCAATGTATAAGAAAAATCTGTTGCAACCAGGATCAATGAGTTTCAAGCATATTCCTTTAGGAGATAAATGTCACAAAGGGTGCATGGGTGGCAGAGCTGGTTAAGCATCTGACTCTTGATTTTGGCTCAGGTCATGATCTCAATGGTTCATGAGATCAAGCCCCACATTAGGCTTGGGATTCTCTTTCCTTCTTTCTCTGGCCCGCTGTCACTTGCTCTCTCTCTTTCTCTCTCTCTCTCTCTCAAAATAAATAAACACTTTTTTTAAAAAAAGGGAGTTGAATATCATGAACCCAATTGAGCAGCTCCTCATGCAGACCACAGTTAAGGCATGAAAGACAAAGGGAAATTGTAGGAAAGCACACTGGTAAACAATGAGGAGTGCAGCATTGTTGGGTGGCATGAGGAATATATTCTCAGGGAGTAGAATATTAAAACAGGCAGTATTTTCATTGAACAAAGAAGAGACTGAGCTGTCTAGAAGATAAAAACACTAATTGGCCAGCAGTAGGGATATACAGATATCTCTCCTAATACAAATGAAAACACAGAATTTCTTAATATGGCCTAAAATAAAGATCAAATGTATTACTCTTAGCTTGTGAACTAATGACTATGCTCATAAGCTTATCTCAGAAGCATCAAAGACTCATAATAATAAGACAGTAAGTTGTCAAAGGTCACTTAGAACATTCTCTCAACCCAGGCGTTACCACTTTTAACAGATAACCATGGAGATTACATAAGAAAATTTCCAGAGATGATGACCAATAATCTATCTGGAGAGGCAGTATTAGCTCAGTGGTAAAGAGTATGTTTTCTGGAGCTAGACTGTCTGGATTCAAATTATAATTGTTACTTGCTAGCTATGTACCCTTTGAGCAGGTCTCTTAAACTTTCTGAGTCTCCTGTTCCTCATCTGTGAAAGAAATAACAATAGCATCAACTGTGAGGATTGTTGTGACAATTTTGAATTAATCCAAGACTTAGCTCAGTGTTAAATCTCTTTAAATGGAAAGATCAGAAAGATCTTCATTATACTGCTTTTGAAAGTTTGTCTTGTTCCTTTAACCCAATGTCCCTAGGTAATGAAAATTTAATAACTCCTTCTTCATATGACCTCCTACCACTTTTCATGGCTGTATTTTTGGTTGAATTTATATAATTAAAACATGAAGTGTAATTATTATGCATATTTCTTGAAAAGAGCACCCCCTTCTTATTCATAATTACTCCCTTCACAGCCCCGTAGTTGCTACCTTGATGTGGGATATCTGCTCAAGGACTGTATACTGAATGACTGGCAACCCTTCCAATTTTTAAAGACAGTTTTTATGTGCTTTCTAGGTGTTCTGCTCTCCCAGCTAAACATTTGCAAAATTTTCACTAATTGCTCACATGTCATCATTTCAACCTCCCACTCAGCTTCCTTTGAACATATTCCAGTCTTTCAAAGATCCTCATAAAATGTGGTACCCACAACTGAACCCAACATGCCAAACATGGCCTAACAAATACTGAGTATTCTGGAATGGTCACTTCCCTAATGTGGATGTTATTCTTCTATAAATGCAACAAAGAACAACATACGTTCTGAAGAATAGCTGATTTATTAGTATTCCACCACTAATGTTTCTCTCAACAGATATAGTTCATATGGAAAAGCATTCATCATCGACACTTCTGTTTTATAAAGGGTTGAGGCTGCCTTGATATCTACACATCTACATGCTTCTAATTCATCTTGTTAAGGTCACCTAGAGAGTCATATGGTCATGAATCACTATTAAAGTATCTAAAACTATAAGGTGTACCTCTCTTGAGGGTATGTCTTCTGCCACTAAACATACATATACAATAGATAATATAATTTTTATTGAAAAATTGGGCAATACCCAATATTGGCTCATGAGTTATACAGGCCAAGATCTAATCAAACAAGTTAAGGTCTCTTCACTTCTTTATTTTTTTAGCTTTACTAAGGTATAAGAGAAAAATAAAACCATATATATTCAAGGTGTACAACATGATGGTTTGATATACATATATAGTGTGAAATGATTACCACATGACCATATGAATGTCTAGGTGACCTTAGCAAGGTGAATTAACAAGCATGTAGATATATTTTTTAATGTATTAAGACCTTTTAAAAGTTAGTGATATCTTGTGAGTTTGAGCCCTGCATCGGGCTCTGCACTAACAGCTTGGAGCCTGGAGCCTGCTTTGGATTCTGTGTCTCCCTTTCTCTCTGCCCCTCCCCACTCACACTCTGTATCCCTCTGTCTCAAAAATAAATAAACATTAAAAAAAATTTTTAATAGAAGTTAGTGAATATAGAAATCCTACCTTGTGAATTTCTTTTGTGAGAAGTCAGAGCTTGGACCAGCAGCAATAAGATCAAAAGTGTCCTTAGAAGAGTAGTAAGCGTAGGCTGAGATAATGCTCTCATTATAATGCAGAAAGTTTTCTATTATTTTAATTTGACCAGATATAAACATCTATATCTATTTATCTATCTATATAATGAAGAACACAATATATATATTGTGAAGAACAAACTCAAAATCCCTCTGGGACCGTCATCTATAGTGACAAAACAGAATAGAAACCACATTACTTTGCAAACAGGCTTACGAGGATATTATTGAAGTGAAATCTTGTGTTAAAATCTCCCCTGGACTAAGAAACATGAAATGCTATAATCAGAAAATGACATAAGTGAAAAACGTTACATTTATGGGTGTTAAGCAAGCATTTCGAAAGTAGTATAGGGAGAAAAAAAACATAAAAGAGAAAATTAAAGTATCAATGCCTTTGGCATCCATTTAGGGCACTATGCATTGAATAATGTGATTTTATAATGATTTAGGTCATCCTTCTATATGATACCATTAGGTAGAATGACAGTATTTCCCCTATGTCACTGATGAAGAGATTTGAGCAGCATTTCAACAGCCTCACTTCAACTAGCAGAAAATGTAAGGCTGCTTCTTGTAGCACAGTGTGGTGAATGGCCCCAATGCCCCTGCAAGTCTAGGAACATGAAAATCCTGGACAGAAGTGTTAATTCATAGCTTAGCTATATAGAGAGAAAAGGATATTTCTAGTTTCCAAAAGCAAAAAGAAAGTTGAAGCCACAGTGTTAACTCTACAGGTTGATATCATGGTACTTTAGGATGTTATCAAACCTGAAAACAGGTCCTGGTAGCATGGGGCTAAGGTTGTAACACCCAGAGGATGTGGTCTTGTGCTGGTATGAAGTCTGATATGAAGAAATGGAACTGAAATCTCTAAATAAATCCCTGTAATAAAGGGAAGTGGAAAAACTACACTTTCTGGAATAGAGAGGCAGCAAGCAAAATGGTCATCTGCCCAATCTTCTGGCTAGGAAATAATTAAGACTTCTTTGAGAAATGAAAATCCTAGACTCAGCCACTCATGTGTGGAGATTCAAACTCTTATCTCCTGTGACATAGAGGAATCCCGTGGTTAGACATTAATGTCAAACACTCATCTATTATGAAAACCCTAAGGTCCCTGTCAGAAGACGAGGAGTACACTCACAAACCCAGAAACCCTTTCTAGAAAAATAATTGCTTTAAAAAAAATGTAATTTCCTCAATAAATTTACTAAAGCTAGGGTAATTATGATATTCCAACCATTAAGAGATAATATGGGTGGGGTGCCTGGGTGGCGCAGTCGGTTAAGCATCCGACTTCAGCCAGGTCACCATCTCGCGGTCCATGAGTTCGAGCCCCGCGTCAGGCTCTGGGCTGATGGCTCAGAGCCTGGAGCCTGTTTCTGATTCTGTGTCTCCCTCTCTCTCTGCCCCTCCCCCGTTCATGCTCTGTCTCTGTCCCAAAAATAAATAAACGTTGAAAAAAAAATTAAAAAAAAAAAGAGATAATATGGGAAAACAAAATAATTATACCAATCCCATTTAGGAATACAATGTTAAATCCTAAATGGAATATTAGGGAACCAAATGTATCACTCTATTTTATTTATTTATTTATTTAATTATATGAAATTTATTGTCAAGTTAGTTTCCATACAATACCCAGTGGTCATCCCAAAAGATGCCCTCTTCAATGCCCATCACCTACCCTCCTCTCCCTCCCACCCCCATCAACCCTCAGTTTGTTCTCAGTTTTTAAGAGTCTCTTGGGGCGCCTGGGTGGCGTAGTCGGTTAAGCGTCCGACTTCAGCCAGGTCACGATCTCGCGGTCCGGGAGTTCGAGCCCCGCATCGGGCTCTGGGCTGATGGCTCAGAGCCTGGAGCCTGTTTCCAGATTCTGTGTCTCCCTCTCTCTCTGCCCCTCCCCCGTTCATGCTCTGTCTCTCTCTGTCCCAAAAATAAATAAACGTTGAAAAAAAAAAATTAAAAAAAAAAAAAAGAGTCTCTTATGCTTTGGCTCTCTCTCCCATTCTAACCTGTTTTTTTTTCTTTTTTTTCCTTCCCCTTCCCCATGTATCACTCTATTAAATAAATCAAGGATTCCATTTCCATTAGTATGTTGAGAAACCCTACCATGGAAAACTAAACCTGAGTAATATTTTTGTTTCTTAATCATCACTGAGCTAAGGAAAAAGTAATAAATCCTCAAATGCCAAAAACAAATTGGAAGAACTGCAGAGAGGTGAGCAACCTCGTAGCGCAGTTTTTAAATGGAGGCCTTTCGCTGAACTTTTGCTTTCTGGAGAAGGAAATATCCGCCCCCCCCTTGTAATTTCTAAACACTTATTGTAAACAGGTGAGTGTAGAGCTGAATTTCACACTACTCCCAAGGAAACATAAAACCTCCCCAGAGGAATGAACTGTACTCCAAGCCTTAGAAATACCCACACAAATACAATATTTCGAAGAGTAGGTTCATATAATAAAAATTCATAAGATGTTACACATGGAAATGACGCACCGTGATCAAGTCAGAAAAAGGGTAGAATTAGATACACAAAAAATTCATACATAGGAATCATCAGATACACAACAAAAAATAATTATGTTTAAAATATCTAAAGAAATAAGAGAAGAAATAAAAAATATCAGCAGGAACTTATAAAAGTAATGCAACAAATTATAGAAAAACAGCCAAATGGACTATCTAGAAATTAAAAATACTATGCAATTTGAATTTTATTTTTTTTTAATTTTTTTAATGCTTATTTATTTTTGAGAGAGACAGAGGGCGAGCTAGACAGGGGCAGAGAGAGGGTGAGACACAGAATCCGAAGCAGGATCCAGGCCCTGGGCTGTCAGCACCGAGCCCGACGCCGGGCTCTAACTCACAAGCCATGAGATCATGACCTGAGCCAAAGTCAGCTGTCCAACCAAGTGAGCCACCCAGGAGCCCCTACAATTTGAACTTTAAATACTCAAGATCAGCTAAGCAATATATTCAATGGAGATGAGGAAAAACTTATAACTGATAGACATGAAGAAATTATCCAGAATGTATAATAGAGAAAAAAGGTAGTGAATATTAGAAATTAAGAGAAATGGAAGATAGAGTAAGAGGGCTCAGTATCTCTGAATAATGCTCTTCTATTTTCTCTACAGTCTACATCTGGAAATCGAATTCAAGATAATATTAACAGAGAATTTTCCGGAATTGTTGAAATATACCAAACCTCAAAGTCATTCAATTATATATGAAACATTCTTTAATGCCTATACATTTTATCATGAAACAAATAAAAATTTTAATAAATTGCAATCATATACAATATGTTCTCTGATACAAAGTAATTAAGTCAAAATTATCAATAAATGTTAATTAGGAAAGCCTTGTATATTTATAAATTATACAACATATTTCAAACAACTCATGAGTAAATGAATTAACCATGCTGGAAAGACAATTAGATGATAGATACATAAGAAAACTACTTAAAATGCGGTAAGTCATGTATTTGTATTGGGAAATAGGCTATAATTAATGATCCAAATATACAACTGAAAAGCTTCGAAAATAAACAGACTCTAAGGAAGATAAAATGAATACTTAATACAGGTATAAACACAACTTAGTAAATTAGAAATTAGAAAAGAATAAAACAGAACATCAGCAATATTATTTGAAAAGATTAATAAAAGTGACCAAAAAAATAAGAGACCCAAAATAAAATAAAAAAAGGGGGACATTAAAAATGTTACAGAAAATAGAGTCAAGAAGATGAAATAAACAACTAAATGTCAACAAACGTAAAACTTAGCTTACATAAAAACACTTACAAAAATATTAAACAGTACTGACACAAAACGATATGGGAAATATAAATAATTTTTCAAAATAGCTAAACACTCAAGGAAACTGGATCAGACCTTTAAAATTTTCCATGTTTAGCAAGTTTTACTGGTGAGCTCTAAGAAAATTTTTACCAACTTAAAAATATTCCAAGTACTGGAAAATGTTAAATAGTCCACTTGATTATGATAATCAAAATTATTATAAACTTGATACCATAAAGAAAACCAACAAAGCAAAAGAAAGTGCTTTTTAAAATGATCAATCTCAACATCAATCCAGATAAAGAGTCTGCAGTATTTTTCTGTAAAGGGCCAAATGGAAAACAGTTCAGGCTTTGTGGGCCAGATAGTCTCCAATGCCCTTGTAAGCACAACTACACCCTTGTAGCACAGAAGCAGCCCTAAACAATATGTAAATGAATGAACAGAGATGTGTTTCAGTAAAACTTTATTTACAAAATCAGGTTGTGGTCATGCCCTGCCATCTACCTGTCCTGCACCTGTGCTGTTCTACTGGGAGCAGCCAATGATGAACTGATAAATTACAAAACTCAGCCCACTTGTCTCAAAGCAGAAAGCCTCTGGAGAGGTGCTCCAAGAGCCAACACTAGGTGAGACTACATCCTTGCTTGTTTCTGTCCCTTTCCCTACTACAGAGCATTCTCTCAATAATTCATCTGTAACCAAACATCTGTCTGCTTTTAGTTTCCTGAACTAAGACACAATTGCATCAAGCAATGTGAAAAAGCATAGAATATAGTTAAATTAAGTTTGTTCAGGGATATAATTCACCCCAGTGACAGAATTAAAGAGAAAATCATATGAATTTCGATCACATTTAAATACATTTAATTTTTTAAAAATCTACTAGCAAATTTGGTATATAAAGGAACTTCTTTAAAAGCAAATGTCAAGGTCAAGGTGAAATGAAGGAAATATCCCTTTAAAGTCAACGAATAAGAATGCCTGCTATCATATCCTCTCTTTAGCATTATAATGGAGGACTCAGGTAGTATCACATATAAGGAAAAACAATTTAAACATAGCATGGTTGGAAAGAAAAACACAAAATTGTCATTATTCACTTAAGATAACTGCCTACATAGAAACTCAAAAGTAATTATAGTTAAACCTACACAATTAATATGAGTGTTTATCAAGTTTGCTGGGAAATAATATACAAAAAATAAACTATACCCCAATCTATACACACATAAATTCTATAGTTATTTCTAAAAACTTTACAATAGCAGCAAAAATAAAGCTAAGAATACATCTAACAAAAGTTTTACAAGGTCTTTTTAGAGGTAACTGCAAAGCTTATTATTAAGGACCTAAATGAATAGAAGAATGTGATACGGAAGACACAATATCATAAATATGTAAAATACCCTATTATTTTATAATCCCGATTTAATTTTAATCAAAATTTCACCTAGTAATGAAAGAATAGTGCAATATTTATTCATGTCATTAATGTTATTTCACCATTATCAGATAAAACATAAGAGGAATATGTTTAAGAGTATGGATTTGACAATTTGTTGGCCAGGATTAAAAGCCCAGCTCTACCACTGATTATGAAATTTCAGTAAAGTTATGCAACCTGAATGGACCTCGATTTCTTCATTTATAAAATAAATATAGAAGTATTTATCTCATAGGGATGTTGTGAGGATTGAGTTAATATGTATAAACCACTGTGACAGTTAATTTTAGGTCCACTGGATTGGTCCAAGAGATGACCAGATACCTGGTTAAATCTTACTTCTGGGTGCATCTGTGAGGCTGTTCCTGGAAGAGATCAGCATTTGAATTGGTGGACTTAGTAAAGCAGATGGCCCTCCCCAATGTGGGTGGGCATCTGCCATTCTCTTGAAAGTCTGAATACAAGAAAATGATGAAAAAGGTTGAATATTTTCTCAGGGCTTCAAACTACACCACTAGCTTCCTTCCCTAGTTCTCCAATGTACAGGCAGATCATGAGACTTCTCAGTCTCCATAATTATGTGACCCAGTACCTATATCCTATTAGTTCTGCTTTTCCGAAGAAGCCTAATTAATACAAATAGAGGAGTGCTGTGTACTTCCTGTTTGCCCCAAGATCCACTCTGGATACTTCTACACTCTGCTCTGTGCTCCAAGTCCATTCTTTTTTTTTTTTTTTTAATTTTTTTTTTCAACGTTTATTTATTTTTGGGACAGAGAGAGACAGAGCATGAACGGGGGAGGGGCAGAGAGAGAGGGAGACACAGAATCAGAAACAGGCTCCAGGTTCTGAGCCGTCAGCCCAGAGCCCGACGCGGGGCTCGAACTCCCGGACCGCGAGATCGTGACCTGGCTGAAGTTGGACGCTTAACCGACTGCGCCACCCAGGCGCCCCTTTTTATTTATTTTTTTTTTAATTTTTTTTTTTAAGTCCATTCTTTATGTACTGAATCCATAGCTTCCCTAGCCCTCAGGTTTTCAGTGGGGTTCAGCCAGTGAGAGATACTGGCAAGAAAATGGAAGGCAAAAGCAGTGTGAGGGCAGAGTACTGTTTTCCCTGGTGCACTCCCCAACCTCCCTCCCACAGACTCATGTGGATTGCCTGCTTTCCTCTATGGAAATCCACAGCTCCTCTGAAACAGCTATTTCCATATCCTTCAAGCCTGTGGCAGTATGAGCTCTCAGAGGTATGGCACTATTACATCTTGTTTTGCTTAAAGCATATTCATAACTTTTCAAGTAGTCAATTGTCATTCAATAGCATCAGAAAATGTATACAACCAAATTAGACCTATTATTTATTTATAGATGTATTTTTTTTTTCAGTAATCTGTGCCCAAAGTAGGGCTTGAACCTACAACCTCGAGATCAAGAGTCATGTGCTCTACTGACCAAGCCAGCCAGTTGCCCCTAGACCTATTATTTAAAAAAATAACATTGGCAATATTTAAGAGACACCCAGGGATTCTCTCTCTCTCTCCCCCTCTGCAAGCCCCTGTTCAGGTTCGCTCGCTCACTCTTTCTCTCTCTCTCTCTCTCAGAAATAAATAAACTTCAAAAAAATTTTTAAAAAAGACTCCCAGGAATAAATCTAACTAAAAATGTCAGACATAATGGATAAATTAATAAAAGTGTATTGCTATAGATAGACACCATAAATGCTAACATTTTTAGATAGATTATGTGCGTGGACAAAAAGACCACATACACTGTAAAGATGTCAACATTTTCTTAATCTATGAGTTCAATGCATTTCAAAGAAACAATGTTTTTGCAGGAATTAAAAAACTGATCTGATAATACATATGGAAATGTAAAAGGGCCATAGTGGCAAGATAATTTTGAAGAACTCTAGGAGGGATACTCTGTACAAGACATATAGCTTATTAAAAGAATATAGTAATTTTTAAAATGTGATGTTGGCAAAAATTTAGGGATAATCAATAAAACAATGGCAAAAATAGTCTATATATAAATATTTTAACATGCATATACACATATGCATACACACCAAGAATTTGGTATAAGACAGGTTACATTATGAATGCATGGCAGGGAGAATGTTCCATTCAATTTTTTTTTAAAAATTAATGTTTACTTATTTTTGAGAGACAGAGACAGACCACGAGTGGGGGAGGAGCAGACAGAGAGGGAGACACAGAACCTGAAGCAGGTTCCAGGCTCTGAGCTGTCAGCACAGAGCCCAATGCAGGGCTCAAATTCACAAACTGTAAGATCATGACCAGAACTGAAGTTGGACGCTTTAACCAAATGAGCCACCCAGGCACCCCTGTTCTGTTTGAATTTCTAAAGGACACCAATACGTCTGGCTATTCATATGGAAAAACACTTTTTTTTTTTTACTACATGCACTACGCAAGACTAATATTAATTGAAACCTGACGAGAAGAATTAAAACATAAAAATATTAAAATAGGAAATATAGTAATGACACTGAGATAGTAAAGGAGAAGACAAATAGACCAAAATAAGGAACTGAGAATAAATAAAAATTATGAATTTATCTTTGGCAAAATTAAAATCTTCTTTCAAAAGATGCCATAAATAAAATTAAAATATAAGCCATAGTGTGGACAAGATGCTTGGAATGAATCTAATTCTAATGAGTTCAGTATCACTATATAAAATAAAGATACAGGTGTAAATATATAGATAAAAAAAATATTTACTGTATGTGTATGTGCACGCACACGTGTGTGTTTCACAGAAGAAAAATCCTGAATGGCTAAAAGCATAAAAAAGTTACTCTATGTCCTCACCAACCAGAAAAAACAATTGTTATAAGAAAATTTCATTGTGTATCAATCTGATCCACATCTCCTTAAAGTGCTTGATGTGACCAAGTGTTGATAGGAAAATACAATAACAGAAACTTTTATACTGTTTTGGGGGATGTAAAATGGTTGTTTTATAAAATCTATAGCCCAAACTTAGGGAAGATCTCTTTCTCCCCTCTGAGTCATAAATTAAATATTAGGTTCTTTTAAGGCATTGAATACAAGCTTCTAAGATATAATTCTAAGATACAGATATCCATCAGAGAGGTTTACAAATAGATTTTTTGTTTGTTACTCAAGATAACATTAGGTAGTATTATGACCTTGCACTTTTCAGCTTTCTCTTGGTGAGGTCCATTTCCTTTAGTAATTTTATATTTGTGAATTGTAGAGTTGTTTAGACTTTACTTTTAAAATCAAATAACCTGATATTTATAATCAGGTAACATTTATTTTTGATCATCTCATATTTATAATGTGGCAAAAACATAAAAGACAATTAAATGTTGTGGACACATATCATTTACACTAATAATGCATAAGTCAGAATAGAATATAATTAAATCCTAAAACAAAATAAGTGCTTAAACCAAAATTATTCTGCCTCTCAATGCTGATATGATGGTAGTAATTTCATAAGCCTCATTGAAAAACTAATTTGAATTTGAAAGAAATTTCCATTACTTTTCTTCTAGCTCCAGAATGCAGTACATAAAATGGAAATATTCACTTGTCAAAAATACTATTTCCCATCTTCAGTTCTGTTCTAATTTCCTTCCTAAAAGTCATTCTGTGTGTGTGATACCAGAGCAGGACTTCGAGTGGTGCAGCCTCTGACATTAACAGAAGTGAAAGACATCAAACTTGACAAAGAAGAATGTCTCCCTGGCACAGAAGGCATTTCCAAAAATTGCAGGACTCCTCTGTCAAAGTACCATTTAAACAATCCTTTTAATAAATGTCAATATATACCACTCGAGATAATATTTTCACCTACATTTATTTCCTGAGCCCCAGCAACAAATTACAAAAAAGCAATAAAATCAACGAAACCCACCATATTCCACTTACCCAGCTTGAACAAATTCTCCAGACAGTAAGAGGTTTGCAGATGTACTTTGAGATGTCAAATCATTTCAAAAGGCTCTTAACAAGTTCAAACAGAACAGATGAAAATGGAGTCAAAATGTAAAATCACCCTTTCTTCGTGGTAACAACTCAGCATTACAGTCAAAATGGTTACTGTAACAATCTAGTGAGGATTATCATTAAAACAACCTATGCATCACCAAGCACACTGTTAGTGATTTTTTTAAGAGTGGTGTTTGTTTGTTTGTTTGTTTGTTTGAAGTAGGCCCCATGCCCAATGCTGGGGCTGGGACTCACAACCCTCAGATCAAGCCACTTGCTCTAACAACTGAGGCAGCCAGGCACCCCACTGTTAATGGTTTTTAAGGTAGATTTCCAGAACTGGAATTGCTGGATCAATGCACATCCATTTAAAACTTTAGGAAATGTTGCCAATATCCCACACAGGGTTTGTACCAAAATATACTTAAATCAACACTATATGAGAATCAGTATATGCTCGTCCCCTTGCCCATACTGTCAATCTTTAAAAACTCTTTACTGCGTGATAGGCAAACATGAATATGCATTCTTGGTCTTATCTGTGATGTTGAAGATCTTTCCAGAAATGTACTGGCCCTTTGAAAACTTCTACTGATCTCTTCCTGATTATAGCTTTAACCAACTGTCTGTTGTTTCAACTCATGGAACTGCACTGAATCTTACTGCTTTCTCTAGTGTAGTTAAATAATGTCTCAAAAATGTTATTAATGCTTATCCTTTCCTGAGTATGTAGCAAATATTTTTGTTCACTTTACATGTAATTTTTATCTTTGTGTTTGCCTGGATCAGACAAAAATAGTTCCTTTTTATATAATCAAATTTAAAGCTTTGTTTTCCTTAGATCTTTGAGATTTGGAGTGTCACTTAAGAAGATGAATTCAAGGATAGTAAAAATACTGTCCCATATTTCCATCTAATTATTTAAGCCCAGAATCTACCTAAAATGTATTCTCACACATGGTGTGAGGTAGATAATGAACACTGTCTTTCCAAGAGTATGGCCAGATTATTAAAACACCACTGAATATCCCCTCCTTTGCTCACTGATAAAAAATAGCATCTTAACCACTTATTAAAATTCATATATACACTATACATAAAATATATATGTGTGTATATATGTGTGTGTGTCTTTACAAGTGTATGGTCAAATTATTACAACACCATTTAATAATATATATATATATATAACATATGTATATATACATTATGTGTATATATATATGTATATATACACATAATGTATATATACATATATGTTATATATACATGTATATGTGTATATATATATACATATGCATGAGTGCATTTTCTACTGTTTCATTGCCCTACTTTTCATATTTAGTACTATCAGACTTTTAATAATGTTTCTTTATAAAATCTTTATACATTGTAGAGAAATCTTCATTTTTTCATTATATATAGTTAGCTTTATGTATTCTTTACGATAACTTCCGAATCCTATCAAGTTGTATATAATATTCTTTTATTAAAAATGCATTTTTCACAGATTCAACAGTTCCATTTCCATTTCATTTTAATACAAATCATGGCATTTGCAGCACATTTAAGCCAAGGAGCTTGAATTTTGCCAAGGTTTTGATAATGGGTTAAGCCTACTTTCAGTAAGTCTCCTATCTAAAGCTATGTTTCCTCTTCTTGTTTTTAAGTCTTTCCTTTACACCCATCAATAGGGCCTTATCCATATAGCTATAAAAGTCTTCCACAATTTTGGTCCATTTCTTATGTATGTCATATTTGTTATTTAATTCCAAATTACATTTTTAATAACTATTGGTGCTAGTATACAAGAAAAGATGCTCGGTATATTTGTCTTGTACAGAGGCATCTAATCAATTTTTATAAGAGTTGTAATCATTTTTTCACTTAATTCTTTTGGATATCATACATGGAAAATCATACAATCTGCAAAGGATGCCAGTTTTGTCTCTTCCTTTCTAACATGAATGCTCCTCTTTTATTTTCCTTATTTTATTTCCAGGAGTTATGAAGGTAATATTTGAAAACAGGAATCAGGTTTGTGTTCCTCCTGATTTTTTAGAGGAAGTATTCTTTAATGTTATAAAATTTGATTGTAGTATGTGATCAAATTTGGTAGATATGACTGATCAAATTAAGAAAATTTCCTTTGTTCCTGATTTTTCCTAACTTATTTTAAAAATAGAGATAAGGGATATTTTTAAAAGATATTTTTTTTAACATTTGTTTTCCCCTCTTTTAGTTTCAAAATGTAGCAGTGCACATTAATGGATTTCTCAATATTGAGTCAATCTTATATTCTAATAATAAAATTCTTTATATTAATACAGAGAGGTTTCAGTGTGTTAGTTTTTTTATTTAGAACATTTTGCCTTTATTGATATTGTCTGAATGGTGTATCTGTCTGAATGTGTGCATTTGTGTTTATGTGTATATTTTGTGTGATCTGTCCTTATCGATATTATTGTCTCAGTCATAGGCAAGCCTCAAAGAATCAATGTGCAAAATGTCAGTCTCTTTTTGTATGCTCTGAAAAAAAATTATACCTCACCCTCATGAAAGGATTAGTAGGACTGACCTTTAAACACTCACTGGGTTTGCTGTCTATTTAGGGAAGAAATTTTACCAACTTTTCCATTTATTGCCTGGTAGCTTATACATTCAAGTGTTCTGTGACGTCAGCCTAATTTGAGTGACTGATATTTTCTCAGGAAAAAAAGTAATTTCTCTAAATTTTCACATTCTTTAATGATATACTAGAAGGAACTATTTTTTTTATTTTTATTTTATTTTTATTTTTTTTAACGTTTATTTATTTTTGAGACAGAGAGACAGAGCATGAACAGGGGAGGGTCAGAAAGAGAGGGAGACACAGAATCTGAAAGAGGCTCCAGGCTCTGAGAGGTCAGCACAGAGCCCGACGCGGGGCTTGAACTCAGAGACCACGAGATCATGACCTGAGCCAAAGTCGGACGCTTAACCCAATGAGCCACCCAGGCGCCCGGGAACTTTTTTTTTTTTTAATGTTATAGTATATTCTGGGGTGCCTGCGTGGCTCAGACCATTAAGCGTCTACCTCTTGACTTCGGCTCAGGTCATGATCTCATGGTGGTTAGACTGAGTCTCTTGTCCGGCTCCACACCCGGTGTAGAGCCTGCTTAAGATTCTCTCTCTCCTTTTCCTCCTGCCTTTCTCCTGATCGTGCATGTGCATGCACATGCACTCTCTCTCAAAAACAAAATGTTACAGTATATTCCATACATTTGGCTAAGTCATTTCCCATTCTGATTGCGTTCTCTTTGCTCATCCAGATGCTCAAAATAAACCCAATAAAACTTAACTATTCTAATGATCTTTCCAAAGAAACAACTTTTGGTTTCTCTATCAACTATTTTTCTAATAACTCATTTATCTTCTTACTAATTTGTTTTTTTTAAGTTTCATTGTGCTTGTATATCTTATATATTTGAAATATACTTTAATATGTATTTGAAGCTATATCTTTTTTTAAAACAAAAGTGTTTGAGGCTATAATTTTTTTCCCTGAAATCCTCTTTAGCATTACTTTAACATTTCAATATGAAGTATTCTCATTTTTCTTCATTTTTATATTTATAATTTTCATTATAAACAATTTTATTATTATTATTATTATCATTAGATATTAATCGTTATAAAGGACAGTTTGGAGTTTAGAGTCATCATGTTGTATTTTCCATTTTTATTCCATTACATTAAGTGAATATAACTTTTAGAAGTTTTTCTTTCCTTTTTTTCCTTTTTTCTAATTTTTTGAGATTGCTTTGAGTTATTGCCCAGAGTTGATTTTTCCAAACATGTTTGAAAAATTTTTGTTCTTATTACTCATATTTCTTACTCATATTATTTAATTCCTCAATATCATTAATAATTTTTGGTCTACTTAATCTATCACTTTTTAATACACACTAATATCCTACCAAGATGGTAGATTGGTTAATTTCGCCTTAAAATTATTATTCATATTTCACCTTAAGTATTTTATTTTACTTAATATTTAGTTGTCTTTTTTTTTTTTAGTAGACTCTACGACCAATGTAGGGCTTGAACTCACAACTCCTAGATCAAGAGTCTGAGTCACAAAAGATTCAAGACCACTGTGTTTATTTTCTTGAAATGAAATTTTATCAACACGAAATTGATGTCTACTTAGTGCACTCACCATGAGTTCTAACTTGTCTGAGATCAATACTTAACTATCCATTTTCCTTTTGTAAGCAGTACTACATATCTTGTGATTCTTTTATATTTATCAACTTTATTCCATTTTAAGCTCTTTACATTGAAATTATTGTACCCTATTTTCTTCTAGTAATTTCTTGTTCCACTGTACTCATTTGTCTTATTTTTAAATTAACATACTTTCATTTTAAATTATGCAAAAATTTAAATATATGTGAAATTATACAACAGATTACCATATAACAACCAATTTGGTTTAACTGCCATTTATAGAATAAACCACCCAGCATCAGCAGAATACACATTCTTTTCATGTCAGATGGAATAAACACCAAGACAGATCATGTCTTAAGTCATAAGACAAACCTTAACAATTTGATAAAACTGCAATCATCCAAAGTGTGTCCTCTGACCATAATGGAATTAACTAAAAATTTTTAGGATTTTAGTGAATGATCAGAGAGGAAGCCACAAGGAACACCAGAAAATATTTTAATGGAATGAAAAATTACTTTATGCATACTTACCAAATTTGGAAACAGCTTTAATGTCCGTCAACTAATGGAGGAATTAACTATGAAACATCTACAACATGGAATACTACTCAGCCATAAAAGGAATGAACTTCAGATGTACATGGCTTCTGATCTACACAATAATGTGCCGAATCTCAGGTGACAGATGCCAGAATAAAAAAACTACATACTGTATAACTCCATTTATAGGACATTCTGGAAAAGGTAAATGTATAGAAACATTAAATATTCAGTTCTCCAGGGGCTGGGGGGGAAGTGATTTTAAACAAGCAGCACAAGGCATACCATGGGGTTGAGATAACCCTTGTATTTTATTTCTGGTGATAGTTATGCTACTGTATTCATTTGAAAAATTCCTAGAAAAGCATAAGAAGTATTAACTGTAGGGTCTCTACATTTCAAAAATGGATAAAATTTAAAAATACATATGGGTGGCAAAAATATCCCCAAATATCTGTGCAAAAGCATTTCAAATTCCTTTTCATTTTCACTCTCACTTATTAGGGAAACTGAAGCCAACAACCCTAGAACAAAACTAAAAAACAAAAGAGAAAAGGGCAGAGAAAGAATGGTCATACCTTCATGACAGTTTCCAAGAAAAAAAGAAGAAATATGGGAGCAGAATAAATCACTGGAATTCTCTTAAAGTGCTTTTTCAGCCCTATTTTATTATGGGGAATCTTTTACTCCAGCATTATTTCAGCAAAACCCAGTGAGGAATGACCCATTTGTTCATTATGGATCTATAGCCCCTTCTGTTTCCAATCTGTTCTTTGAGATACCCCCCAGTTCTGAGTGGGTTCCCGCTCTGCTGTTTCACTTGGCCATGAGAATTCCTTTTATCTTTACAATCACCCTTATCCTGGCTGACACATCAGCTCTTTGTTTGGATGAATGACTCCAGCTTGAGGTGGCCCAGCTCTCGCTCTGAGAATCAGCTGTTCATTCCCATCTAATAGGCATGAGTAAATTTCTCTGATCCCTATACCCTCCATTGGTAAACCCAGCAGCTGTAGCATGAAGTCTTAGATTACAAACCAGAGTCTTCAGCCCCAGTGCCTCCTCACTGTAGCAGTAGGACAGAGACTAAAAGTACCAAACCAAGTATCAAAGAAATTAAATAACAAGAGAGTAAGGGTAATTTGTTTTTAAATAAGGGAAGCCTCTATCTTCAGTGACCAAGTGCAAATCCATGTTGCTTTAAAAATGGTTTTAATAATTTTTAAATGTAACTGTGTTAAATTTTCTAGGTGTTACTAATAGAGAAGAAATATAGGTCAGAATCAAACAAACCAAAGCTTATCCAAGATCCCTTCAATAGAAGCTATCCTCCTCTGGGCCCACTGTCTGCCCCTACTGCTTAAATGACATGGGCACAGCAAGCCAGCTGTGATGTGTGACTGCCCAGTAAGGGCTCAGTGATGCTATAAGAGAAGAGATGGTCCAGTACCTGTCACATATTTACCCTCCTCCCTTCTCGCTCAAATTCTTACTGAATGTTAACTACAGGAGTTAACAACTCTGTGGAACATAGGGTAGGAGTTTCTGAGTCATATTTTAGTCATACTTCAAAAGAGTAAGAAATGAATCACACCACAGTTCCCTTTTCGTGTTATTCTTTTGCCTTTGATGAACCCATTAACCAGTTACTTTGTAGATTACATCAATTCACAGATGTAAATACTAGATTTTCAAATTCAGTTCAGTGAACTGCTAAGCTTCCTTTCTATCTGTTTACATGGAAATTTTATAACTTTCTGGCAGATAACATGAAATACAGAGTTATCTGAGGATATGGGAGAAAATATTTGAGTGGCAGCGCAGAGACCATAAATATTCTGCTTATTATTCATATTTTATGTTTTCTCCTCCACACTTTTTCCATAGGAAACATCAAGCAAGAAAGCTTTCCATAGTGGAAAAGCATGACATTGTTGCCATATGTGAAGCCGTTAAAAGTGATGTGTCAACTGCAGAAATATGGCAGAAACATGACTAATGATGGGGGAGGAGGGTTGCACAGGGTCATGCCATGAAGGAATTGCAAGTGTCTTAAGCTAAGGCTCCTTAATCATTTGCTCATATTAAAGACAACATACAGGTAGACAGGCTTTGGTTTAGGAATCTCCTATAGTAAAGCTATTGCATATGCTTTAGAAATAGATAAAATTCATGTGGTGAAATATCATAGCGAACCCTGAATTTTTTCATCCTTATCTCTGCCTAAATTCTACACATTACCCACCCTCCCAAAAACTTCAGCATGCCAGAAATTACATGCTAAAAAAAAAAAGAAGCCAACTATGTTGCAGCAATCAGCTATGCAACTAAGAGCTAGTCACTAAGAGCTTTGCTACAAATATAACAATACAAATACCCTGCATTTTGAGTATAGTAATCCCCTCTTATCTGCAGGGGATATGTTCAAGACCCCCAGTGGATGCCTGAAACCATGTATAGTACCAAATCCTACATATACAATGATTTTTCCTATATGTAACTACTTCTGATAGAATTTATAAATAAGTACAGTAGATTAACAAATAAAATGATTACAACAATATACTGTAATGAAAGTAATGTGAATGTGGTCTCTCTCAAAGGAGCTTATTATACTGTACTCATCCTTTTTGTGCTGCTGTGAGACGATAAAATCACTGCATAATGAGATGAAGTGAGGTGAATGACACAGGCACTGTGATGATGTAACAGTAGGTAGGCTACTATTGACCTTGTGACAATATGTCAGGAGGAGGATCATCTGTTTCCGGCGCAACTGGCTGCTGCTAACTGAGACCATGGAAAGCAAAACTGCAGGTCAAGGGAGGAACTAGTGCAATCATGCTGGTGGGGTTCAAGGCAGGCTGCCCCAGAACAGGCCACTTCAGCATGTTGATTATTTTAAATTAAAGCTATTTAAAAGCAGCTGGTGCAAGAAGGATACTCTGACCTTCCTTTGTCCCCAAGAAAGCATGAAACAATCTCCATGTGAAAGGTCCCTTCCTGAACCAAGAGGTAGAGAGACATCCTTATCACCAGAGATAGAGAATTCAGGCTGAGAAGGCTGTTTAAAGGAACCTTCTTACTTCTTCACCAATTTACTTCTCCTAGCCCAAATTTGTCTTGTTAATTCCTCACAAATTTATGGTTTATCTAAAATGTATAAGAGCTGCCTGCTCTGGTTATTTCATTGAATTTCATATTTTTATGAGCTCCTGTATGTACAAAATTAAATTTTTCTCCTGTTAGTCTGTCTTATCAATTTAATTATTAGAACAAAGACCCTAGAAGGAAAGAAAGGAAAAGTTTTCCTCCTCTACAGCATCCATATTGAGAAGAAAAATGAGCAAAACTCTTCTTTTATGAGCCAAACCCATTTCTTGGGGGGGCATATACATTGGCTAATATTAGGATTTAAAAATGAGAGCAATCTGGCTTCTGTGTGTGTGTGTTTGTGTGTGTGTGTGTGTGTGTGTGTGCACGTGTGCATGCGCGCGCGCGCACGCGCATGCGGACAAGCAGAAAATGAACAGAGGGGTAGAACAAAAATGGAAATAATTGGAAGCTACTGAAAGACCTGTGGCTGCAGTGAGGAGCGTAATGTGCTGAACAAGGGATATTTCCAAGCAATCCAGAATTTTGCTGCCCAAGTCTCATTCCCACCTTCCTGCCCCCAATGGCCTGTGTTCATGAGAGATGAGCCACAGTCCTCTGGAGAGACTAGATCCTCTGCCCAACTTGCTGGTGTTTTAGTCTGGCTGTTTTGAAATATGCTCCTGTTGCTGCCGTGATCTCAAGATGCATGAGGAATGTTGATTTTTCAGTGTGTTCTTTCACACTGGCCATTTCTCTGGCAGGCTGTTTCGGTGAATGTAGTAAGAACAAGTGTATTATCCAAACAGTGGGAAATAAAATCACAGCTGGGCGTTATCTCAGCCGCAGGCATCGCATCGTGAGCGCTCCGGTATTGTCTGGCTGATGGTACCCGAAACTGCCAGAAGGCCGAGAAACTTCTGTCACAGATAGCACCGTGAATTGGAATGAGAGGACTTCTGGGATCTCAGAGATACTTGGAGCTGCGTCTCTGCACGGCCCTAGAAGCCTCCTTTCCTGGACCTAACCTGGCTCAGAGTCCGAGGTGGTGACACGTTTACATTTATTGTCTTCCCTGAGGAAACAGTGACATTTCTCCTCCCTCTCTACCATGGAAACACAGGTGCCTGGGGTGTTTATTGGCTCCCATCAGTCACACACATATGCAGCACTGGAGCATGAAGGTGGGTTATGCTCTTTGTTCTGAAAACAGTTTAGTAATAGAACATCTTGGGTCTGACTTAGGAGTTCAGCTTGGCGAGTACAGTGGAAACCTGAGTGAAAATCTGGAAATAGGCATGACAGAAAGAAGGGCAATCACATCTTGCTAGGGTGGCAAACCCACTCAGATAACTGTTATTTGCTATTTTTGTAGTGTCACCCACCCTCACTATGGCATATCTTGCTCTACAATTTGTGCTCCTGTTCAAATGTGTGACGCTCTTGGTCTCCAGCAAGAGAATGTGTTTGCCATTTAGTCAGGCTCACATGGCTCATAAGATTGGATTGATGGAGGGGAAACATATCATGATTTTAACAATGCCACTTTGTGCAACTATCTTATCACATTTCATTCATTAGATTAAAATTAAATAGAGACATTTATTTGGGCAAAAGAGAATCTGCAGCTCTCTCAAAATAATAAAGGTTTTTGGCTTTATTTAAAATCATTCTCTGTGGTAATCTCTGTCTAGAGAAAGCTGTGGGTTGTAGGGATTTAGAAGAAGAAAATAGAGGTTTCCAAAGAAGTAAAGCCCAAGGGCTAGTCCACATCACCTTTATTTACCCACAAAATTTCTAGACTCCCAATATGGTTCACAGCCCAGATTTATACTCTGGAGTCCATAATGAAAATGAAGGAATGAATGAACATTACTTCTTTCCTATGCATTTAGACTGATTTCTAAGAGACCATAGAGCCTATATTACTGAGAATTTATTAAATCCTCTCTGGCCTTCTATCCCTACAGCCCTCCCATCAAGGGGCAAGACAACTATACCCAAAACTATATCCAATCATGACATTAAACCCAGATTTCCCTGGCTCTCTGAACTCTCCAAAACCTAACAATCTTCACTTGCTCAACTCTCCTCTTCAATACGACATCCTGTCAAGTATTCAACTTTTAATTCAATGTCTCTACACTTTTTTTCATGATATATGACTCACCTGAAACCAACATCGTCAGCCAAATGCATACCATATCCTGCCTGAACCTATTCCCTTAGCCATATCTCCTACAAATGTCAAGGTGCAGCTCAAGGTTGAGTTTCTTTTCAACAGGCTTCATTTTTTAAATTTTTTTAATGTTTATTTTTGAGAGAGAGAGATCAAGACAAAGTGCAAGCAGGAGAGGAACAGAGAGAAGAGAGAGACACAGAATCCAAAGCAAGTTCCAGGCTCCAAGCTGTCAGCAACAGAGCCCGATGCGGGGCTCGAACCCACGAACCAGGAGATCGTGACCTGAGCAAAAGTTGGATACTCAATTGACTGAGCCACCCAGGTGCCCTTAGACTTCTTTTTTTTTTTTTTAGAGAAGTGTTAGGCTTACCAAAGCTGACCTTTTCTTTCCTTACACATTAATGTCTATGTGACTATTCTAGTCATCATGAAACATTCTGAGAACTCTGTACCACACTGTTTAGCACTTTGTTATTGAATCTTTTATTACTCCTTAAACATTTCACACACATACAATCACACATATAATCTTATCCTCAAATTATGACCGTCTCCACTCATTCATTCTTTCAATAAATATCTACTACCATCCTGCCATGAGATGGGTACTAAGAACTACAGATCACAGAAAATTTAAAAGACCTGATCCCTGCTTTCAAGGAGATCACAAACTATCAGTCAAGATTAGGTACATGCACCAATAACTAGCAGGAAGTATTAAGAATGATGTCATGATGAATAAGTGGAGAGGCAGGCGTTATTCCTTAAATTTCTTAAAATCACCCCATGGTGATTTTATTACAGAATTATAGCAACCCCTAATTTAAATAATTTCTAATTTTAAATTTGACAACTTATTCTAAGTTTATAATAAGGTATATCAAAATTGTCATTCTAAAATCTTTTTTGTTTATTTAACTTCATTTATTACACAGTAGCCTTTCTCTTATATTTGGATGAATCTATTTTAAGACACCTCCCCATAGAAGGCTTATTATTTCAGTATGGCTTATTATTGCAATGGTTATCAAATTTGGCATATGGCAATATAACCTGGGGCAGTTTAATAAAATAAAATATTCAACTTACTGAGGCCATACTCCCAAGTATTCGGATTCAGTAGGTCTTGGTTAGAGACAGATAACCTGCAGGTAACTCCTCAGATGATGTGGTGTCAGCAATCTCTGGAGAACATTTTGAGAAACATGGATCTAATTACATGGAACAATTCTTGAAATACTAGTTTTCCTCCATACATATAATTAAGGTGACAAATTTTCCTAGTTGATGAAACTCCTGTGTGAAGAGAAGATTTTTTTCATCATTGCTTTTCATAACATTATAGAACAAAATACCAACTTTGGCCTATGGTTAAGGCTGAGCCTATTTTTCTGGCTCAAAAGGACATGGGTCTTAGAAGTTCAAAGCCAGATATTATAACTGTTAATGTGTCACTTTAACAAATAATATGAAAATGGAAAAAATTTCAGACCTAAGCTAAATGGACATATATTTTCAATAAAAGTTATTTTGATGAATTCTGTTATAATGAAAAAATGTTGACACAGTTGATTTGAATGAGATTTTTATCATTTCTCAGTTCTAATCTCTGAACTTTCAGAAATGCAACCATGTATCAGCTTCCCAAATCCTTACAACTATATTCTTTAAACTGAGATTTTGCAAAGGCAAACAATAACTAGAAATTCTTGAGTGCTGGAAATACTACATGATGAAAATTCCCCGGCTTAAAATTGGACAAAATCGGATTTAAATGTAGTAATCATGTTGTACATATAAAAACAACAATAGATAGAAGCATTTATTAAGCACTTATTATGGGCTATGTATCATGCCATACAGGAAAGGGTATGAGTCAGTTTCCTGGGAAGAAGCAAGAGTCAGACTAGAGATGGATGATTGAAGAGATTTAATAAAGGGAATAAATACAGGAGAATTAAGAAAAATCGATAAGGGATTGTAGAGGAGCTCAAAGACTGTAACAAGAGAGCACAAACAGCAGCAAGGCCTGAAGAGGGAAGTGGAGTTAGCCACTAGATCCCTAAAAAAGCCTATAGGTATAAGTGAGGAACATGCACCAGGAAAGGAAATCCTTGGCAGAGGAAGCAGCCACTGCCAATTCTTGGCCCAGGAGGGAGGAGACTGAGAGAATAAATACCCTAATCTTCTGGTATCTCTTTGTCAGAGAGCAATGGAGACCAACTGATGCTGTCCGCTAAGGTCACCCCCTGGGGTCACAGAACGTGGTAGAGAAGGAAGGAAAATGGATCTGGAGGGATAGATGGAGTATACAACATAGTGGCACAAATGAATAAGGCATTCTCTGCCTGACTCCTTGAAATGGGCATGGAAATGTGTGGCCTCTTGTGGAAATATCAAATTGCTCAGGTGGGAGGTTTCCTCACAGAATGCATAAGGGACAACACAGTAGTACCCATCACTATTATATGATAATCCTCTCATTTATTAACTTACTTTCATACCAAAAAAAAGTATAAATTCTTTTAAAGCAATGTATATTATATTTTTTTCTTACTTCTGGGCTCTGGCTGAAATGTTGGTGTTTGAGGACAGTGCTTACTAAGGTTTCCAAAAGTGCTACAGCACCTGTGGCGGAATGAGCTATGCTTGAATGATACGCATTCCCACAGTTACTGTTGTTCAAACTGAAAGGTTGCTTTCTCCTCCCTCAGGCTCAGCCATATCCAAATAAATCTCAACATAAAGATCATCTAGTCATCCAGCCCATTTTCCAAAGAATTTTTTACCTCCCCTATTATCAGCATTTAATTTTCCTAATAGGCATCAGATTGCAAACTCCTTTATAACAACATCTATTAGTCATGTCTCACAGGATGATTAAACCATCTCGGATCCACGGTTACTGCCAGCTAGGATGAAGAGTAAAGGGTTTTTACTGATCAGGAGTTGGCCCAAATGTATGAAGTTCCTTGCCATGACTTCTCCAACAACAACAACAAAATGTGTATACCCTCACAGAGGATGATTACTTCATGGGGGAAACTTGGAGCTGGGTTTAGTCCCAAAGAAGCTCTAGATCCTTGAGTAGCTTCAGACACTTACTAGCTTTTCAAAAAGACCATATAGGACTGAGATTAACTTGGGTTTGAAAACTCATTGCCTCCTTATGAGGTAGAAAAAATTTTGGCTCTAGGCCTTCCACACTTCTATTTCTGGGAATTAGCCAAAACTGGGGATCAGGCTCCAGGGACTACAGATGGATGGAGTGATGTTCACAGGGCCAATCTCTGAACTTATTTGAAAGGGAACCAGAAAAGAGAAGGTGTCCCTATGATAAACGGACATTTTATGGCTGCTTCCTCCTTGATCTTGCCATTAACATTAGCAGCCCAATAAGTCCTCAGTCACTAGACTGCTAATGAACAAAAAATCCAGTTTAAAAGCATGGCTTTAAATCCAAATGCCTTCAGCTCTTAGAAATTCATTTCTGTTTAAGACTTCCTATCCATTTTACAATGAGAGAGGAGGGGGAGGGAAAAAACAGAAGCATATATACAAGAAGAGCTCAAAAAAAAGATCCTATTGAAGTTGGGTGTACAAACTTGGAATTCTAAATCCTCCCACTGGTCCAGGTAACCTAGCTGCTGGGTCTTTTCCTCATGTATATGTCATTAATATTAACACAGCATGTTTCTGTTCAAAGTATGGCTCTAACATTACTGTGTTTCGGGCATCTGGACATTTAGAATGGCTTGGGAAGCAGAAAATGACTGTTACCCAAATGGTTGATTGTTATCCCCAGATGGAAAGGAAGATGGCTGTCTCAGTACACCTCTCTGTGAGGAGCAGGATGTACCCTGTCCGAGCCCATCACCAGGCCTCCAAGCTCTCAGTAGTAAAGCTAATGCAGGAGGAGGGCTGGGAGGCTCTATTCTGGCACACACATTTGTCAGGTAGTTTGAGCCCGCTTTCATGGTGTATGGTCCCTTCTTTTTAGAGCAGATTCTCTGAGCTCTTAAGTGACTCACAAAATAACCACCACCACAACAGCCAGGTCATTTCTTTGGAGAAATAATAATTATAATCGTAAGAAGTAGCATTTGTTGGACATTTGCCATATGTTTGTATGGACTATACTGTTTAACCCTCAATATAGTCCATAAAGTACTATTACTTCCCCTTTTACAAATAAGGAATGTGAGGTGCAGAGAGTGGAAGTACTTTCCCCCAAAAGTACCTGTGTTATTAAGGCAGAAAATCTTGAGACTATTAGAGTACATCAAACTAGCCATCAACGCTGTCATTAACTGAGTATCACTTGCTGCCAGACCATGATGTGTAGGGCTTTACATGCATCATCTTGAAGAAACTGATGTTAAAAGAGATTAAGTTAAATAAACTCTGAAAGAACATGCAGCCTTTAGCATCTAATCTGTCAATCAGAGTCCCAGTTTTCTACACTTTTTACTCTACCACACTGGCTCATTTCACAACTTCCTCTAGGGGGCCCTGTGTGTGACTATTTGTAGTTTCACCAAAAAATCCTCATTTTGAAAGAATGAAACACAGGATTATTTGGGGGTTTTTTGGTATTAGGTTTGATAAGTTCTTTATAGATTTTGGATACTAACCCTTTATCTGATATGTCATTTGCAAATACCTTCTCCCATTTCAAAAAACAAATAATGCAGTGAATGGGTAGAAAATATGAATAGACCCTTTCCAAAGAAGACATCCAGATGGCTAACAGATACATGACAAGATGCTCAACATCACTCATCATCAAAAAAATATACATCAAACCACAATGAGATACCACCTCACACCTGTCAGAATGTCTAAAATCAACAACTCAGGAAACAACAAATGTTGGCAAGAATGTGGAGAAAGGGAAACCCTTTTGCCCTGCTGGTAGGAATGCAAACTGGTGCAGCCATTCTCGAAAATAGTATGAAGGTTCCTCAAAAAATTAAAAATAGAGCTACTCTATGACCCAGCAATTACACTACTAGGTATTTATCAAAAGGATAAAAAAAATGCTGATTCAAAGGGGCACATGCACCTCAATGTTTATAGCAGCACTAGCAACACTAGGCAAATTATGGAAAAAGCCCAAATGTGCATCAACTGACAAATGGATAAAGAAGATGTGGTAGGTATACACACACACACACACACACACACACACACATATGTATATACATACACACACAATGGAATACAACTGATGATCAAAAAGAATAAAATCTTCCCATTTGCAACAACGTGGGTGGAACTAGAGTGTATTGTACTAAGTGAGATAAGTCAAGCAGAGAAAGACAAATATGACTTAACTCAGATATGGAATTTAAGAAACACAACAAATGAACATAGCGGGGAGGAAAGGATAAATATGATAAAAACAGAGAGGGAGGCAAACCATAACAGATTCTTAAATACAGAGAACGAACTGAGGACTGCTGGAAGGGAGGTGGGTGCGGGGGGGGATGGGCTAGATGGGTGATGGGCATTAAGGACGGCACTTGTTGGGATGAGCACTGGGTATCATATGTAAGAAATGAATCACTGGGTTCTACTCCTGAAGAGTGTACTGTATGTTAACTAACTTGAATATAAGTAAATAAGTTTAAAAAAAAGAATGAATGAAACAAAAAGGAATATAACTGTTAATGCTCAGCTGTACAAGAAAGGATGGGAAAGAGTATAAAAAGGAACTAATATTAATGGTATACTTTAGTAAATGCCAGAGACTCCCCAAGGTGTTTAACATATGTTGTGTTCTCTAATTCTGACAATATTTCAACATGGTCTGTCAGTAAAACACCATCATTCAAATGAAAATCACAGAAAACTCAAGGTTTTCTGTCGTTTTGCTGTCCAATGGGCACCTCTTGTTGCAATGGAGCCTGAAGAAGCAAGTATTTTAGTAGTATTTTAATACTGCTACTATAGTTCTAGGATTCTTTAATAATATCCTTTCTTTCTCCTATGACCAATTGTTTTAAGCTCACCTCTTATATGCCCAGATAAGTAATGAGCCATTCTACAAGAATTTCTCATTTTAATTTTTTTGTCTCTCTCCTTTTTTTGGCTTCTGTTTCCATAGACTTTGCTTTTTCATTTATTTCCTATCGCTGTGCTTTCTGTGGTGGCTGTGTTTCAATGTACTACTTCTAATTTAGTCTTCTCTTTTAGAATTTTGTTTTTCTATTCAACGACTTAGGCTGATACACATTTCATATCCTGCCTTCAGGCCATCACTTCCTGTTTTCTGGTCATCTATTCTTCCAGATCTTCTATTTGTGCTTTGCGGTGCTCCTGCCTAAGTATAATTACTTTCAAGGATATGTTTATGCTAGTTTTCTGTTGACTTTTTTTTAGTTCTTTCTGTAATGTTAAGGTATAATTTTCACCTGCTTTGCAGAAACCATTTGCAGATAAATATTTCTACTACCTATAGGAATTGATGTTGCTCATTTATGATTTATTTTAGGGTATCCTGTGTGCAGGCAGAGCTTCCTAACAGGATGGATTTTCCTAGACTTCTAGTAGGAAATGTGGTGGGGAATACAGGGATGTGCCATGATATCATTTCTAGCTTCCCAGCTCACACCTCCCTCTTCTGTCACTACAGTGTCTTAAATATGGTAAACTCTGTAGCCAGCCCTGCTCTCCCAGAGCCTACCCTGGTTCTGGTGACCTTCTCCCACCAGCCCTGGTTTCCACAGCCCTTTCTTCCACTATGATGCACTTTCAGACACTATTTATTTCCTTTTTTTTTTCTTTTCTTTTTTTTTTTTTTTTTTGAGAAGGAGAGAGAGAGAGGAGAGGGAGAACAGGTGTAGGAGGGCAGAGAGAGAGGGAGAGAAAGAAACCCAAGCAGACTCCTTACTGTCAGCACAGAGCCTGACACAGGGCTCAAACTCACCAACCGTGAGATCATGACCTGAGCTGAAATCAAGAATCTGACACTTAACACAATGAGCCACCCATGTGCCGCTCAGACACAATTTCTTGATGGGTACGTCTGCTATCTGCAACCTCTGGGCTCCTGAACACTTTCTGAACCTGGTCTCTCTTTCCCCCAGTGCTCCTGAGGTGCTCAATCTCAGGTAAACTCACAGGAGTCCCCGCTCATTTGGGAAGCAGCTATCTGCTGGAGAGATCTGAGATATGCCAGCCCTCAGGAACCTCTCTGCCTGCTCTGCCCTAACAGTCTTTACAATCATCAGTTTCTATGTTGGCCTCAACTTTGTTGTAATCTATACACAACTGGGAGTCTGTGAGTTTTCTCTGTCTCCTAGTTTCAGTGAAAACACAGCTTAAGGTTTGTTTTTAATTCCTCCTTTTTTCTCCACATGGTTTCTATCAGAAAGGAGATGTTCCAAAATACGTTGCTTCATTATAAAATTCTTAGTTCTAAGTTTGATTTCCAAACTTTTTTACATAGTTGTAAGAGTAAGTATCACTTACTAAGGGCTGCCAAGGCCCAGGCTCAGTGCCATTGACTCTAGATATAATGACTCACTAGAACAAACCAGAGTGTTAATTGCTGCCATTATCTCATTTTGGGTTGGAGTAACTGGGGTCTGGAAAGGTTAAGTAATTTGCTTAACCTGCTACAAAGAGGATACGTTAGAAGAACTGGGATTTAAAACCAATTTGCTCTAAATCCAGAGCCCAAACTCTGATCCTATGAAATGACTTGCCACTTTTCTTGCATATTTTACTATCTTTCTATAGTAAAATTATTTATGTACATTTCCTATTGCACATACAATAGTGCATCCCATCATGGTTTAATGTGGACCAAGCAGAAAGACCTGATTTATAAACTGTACTAAGTATGGTTCCCTGAGAGGGGTGTCTGGGCAGTGAGTCCGTTAAGCATCCAACTCTTGTTTTGGGCTCAGGTCATGATCTCTCAGTTTGTGGAAGCCTGCTTGGGATCCTCTCTCTCCCCTCTCCAAGTCCCTCCTTTCCTCTTGCTTTCTCTCTCTCTCTCTCTCTCAAAATAAATAAACTTTTCAAAAAAAAAAAAAAAAGTATGGTTCCCTGAGAGCTTCACATATTTTTCATTTAGCCTTGAAAGTGGAAATCTGATCTCTAATTTTAATATGAAAACATAAATATGGCCTAAATTGCAGTTACACACCTAATTTGAGATCTTTGAGATAATCTGAGAAGTTTAAGAACATAACCACTGGTAACACAGATAATCTTGTTACAATTTTAAGAATGTCAACACTACAAATGGAGTTAACTATACATTGTGCATGTCTTTTAACAAATGTAGGTGTATGGTTCGATATTTTGATATGTTATCCTCTGGTATAAACTTTTATTAAGTACGCCCTATGATAACAGGTAAATGTAACCATGAAGTGTCATTCAAATATTTGTTTTTCATGAAATAAGAATTCTTTCTTGAATAAAATTTAAAGAATACCAATTAGAACAATAAGTCAATGTCCAGTATTCCTTAAGCAATGATTAGTGATGTCCCTATTGAAATTACTCCAATGTTTATAGCAGCACTTTCAATAGTCAAATTATGGAAAGAGCCTAAATGTCCATCAACTGACAAATGGATAAAGAAGATGTGGTTTATATATACAATAGAATACTATTTGGCAATGAGAAAGAATGAAATCACGCCATTTACAACAATGTGGATGGAACTGCAAGGTATTATGCTAAGTGAAATAAGTCAGGCAGAGAAAGACAGATATCATATGTTTTCACTCATATATGGATCTTGAGAAACTTAACAGAAGACCATGGGGGAAGGGAAGTGGAAAAAATAGCTATAAATAGAGAGGGAGGGATGCAAATCATAAGAGACTCTTAAATACAGAGAACAAACTGAGGGTGGATGGTGGGGTGGGGGAAAGGGGGAAATAGGTGATGGGCATTGAGAAGGGCGCTTGTTGGGATGAGCACCGGGTGTTGTATGTAAGCAATGAACCACGGGAATCTACACCCGAAACCAAGAGCACACTGTATACACTGTATGTTAGCCAATTTGACAATAAATTATATTAAAAATTTTTTTAAAAATAAAATTCAATTTCAGGAGCTCTCCTTTATTACTGGTGGGAGTGCAACTGTGGGAAAGCCACTTTGGAAGAAAGCTAGGCAGTTTCTTCCAAAACTAAACATACTTTTACTACATGATCCAGCAATCGCACTCCTTGGTATCTATCCAAACGAACTGAAAACTTCTGTCCACACAAAAACATGCACATGGACATTTATAGCAGCTTTATTCATGAGTGCCAAAACTTGGAAGCAACTAAGGTATCCTTCAGTAGTTGAATGGATAAATAAACTGTCACATCCAGAAAACTGAATGCCATTCAGTGCTAAAAGGAAATAAGCTATCAAGCCATGAAAAGACATGACGGAAACTTAAACACATATTGCTAGGGGAAAGAAATATGAAAATGCTACATACTGTATGATTACAACTATGTGACATTCTGGAAAAGACTATAGAGAAAATAAAAAGACCAATGGTTACCAGGGGTTGAAGAGAAGGAGAGAAGAATAGATGAAGCTCAGCAGATTTTTAGGGCAGTGAAACCTTTCTGTATGATACTGTAACAGTGGACACATATCATCATACATAGGTCAAAACTCCTACAATGTATAACAGCAAAAGCGACTATGGACTTTAGGTGACAATGACGTATCAACATAGGTGCAGGATGTTGATGGAGAGGCTGCACATGTTGGGGGAAGAAACAGGGGGTGTCTGGGAACTCTGTACTTTACCCTCAACTTTTCTGGAAACGTAAAACTGCACTTTTTAAACAAAGCCTATTTTAAAAAATTCAATGTCAGCACCAATACCTGTGGAAAAAGTCTAGTCACTAATAGGCTACAAGTTTGGAGCGTGTGGCTCCTTTTCTACTGGAAAATTAATCCTAGGACATGGAAGAATATTTAAGTCTGTGTGTGACGGTGAAGAGTAAATGGTCTAGTTGAAAATTCCTAGCAGTATCACTACAGTACATGCTCAACAGATCTGAACTGCAAAGTCATTAAGGCATCTGTATGAATCACCTGGGAAGATTATTAAAATGAAGATTCTGATTCAGCAATTCTGGGGCAGGGTCTGATATTCTGTATTTCAAACAATTTCCCAAGTAATGCTGATGTCGCCAGTTCCTCAGACCACACTTTGTATGGTAAGAATCCCTTTACAAACTGGTATGTGTCTGAAGAGTATTTCTGGTTAATGGTGGTTGGCAAAGGGAAAATTCTTCTAATGAAATTGGTTTGGAAAATGATGAATATATGGCCACATTCTTGGAGAGTCAGATGTACACAGAGATTATAAAGGCTCTGGGTGAAGCAAACTAGTGAAGTTGGCATAACGTAGCATTTTCCAATCATATATGACCATAGCACCTTATTACCTGAGTAAAAGCTATTTATCATCTTAATATTTCACAGTACACATTTAACAGAATGCTGATTTACATAGGTTTGGAAAATAAAAAGCACACAATTTTATCATACGGATGATTTAATTCCTATAAAAATAGTTTAAGTCTCAATTACCCAGCCTCATTCATCTGATTCTCTGTAAGTACAGGAAAAGACCACAGCAAGGGGCAGGTTAAGCACAGCTAACAGTGGCTTACCTAAGTAAGTATACATCAGGAGGACAACAAGCAGGGCACAAAAGTATATTTTGGAATCTCACACAGTACACTTGCTGCAGAATGCTGAAGATACAATATTCCAGATTGGGTGGACAGGTGAGTGTCAGAGATGATTAGTGAAGGAAAAAAAAGGGAACAAAGTCCTTCACATTCTTGACATAAACTGTCAGGTAAAGGAGAATAATATCACCTGTTTCTGCTGACCCAAGAATGTTCTTGACCATCCATCTCTTCCCCAAGCAGAGGTACCAGTATGTATTTTCTTTAAGGTCACAAGTCTAAGAGGTATGGGCTGTCTGGCCCTGTCCTTCTTTCAACCCGAGTGGAGGTGGAGGATAGTGATGGTTTTCCTAACTGTGTGTATCCAAAAGGGGAAGTACACAATTACATCACTTTACATAGTGTGAACTAGGGGTGGGTAAGCCACTAATATCTTTATATATCATGGTCTGACAATTACACTAGCATCCTACACTCCCATCTAAGGCTAAAAGGAAAAATGCACTATGAGGAGAGCCCTCAGAGTTGGTCCCAATAGGCTGCAAGAGTGAACTTGAGACTGACACATAAATGTTAGTTTCTAGAGCTCTGTGCCTTCTTTCCGAAAATAGTAAATGGAGTACAAAATATCTGAGAAAACAGAAATACTGAGCAAACATAAAAAAAAAAATACATCACAGAATATGGTGATGAAAAGTTAAACAAAATGAATTATAAAATTCTTTTACCTTTACAATATATTTGAAATTTTTCATAATAAAATTTTGGGAAAATAAAAGATAATCATAATCATTAAACTGAACATAACTTTTTTTTAACATTTATTCATTTTTCAGAGACAGAGACAGAGCGCAAGCAGAGGTGGGGCAGAGAGAGAGGGAGTCACAGAATCGGAAGCAGGCTCCAGGCTCTGAGCTGTCAGCACAGAGCCCAATGTGGGGCTTGAACTCACAAACCGTGAGATCATGACTTGATCGCTTAACCAACCGAGCCACCCAGGCAGCCCATAAACTGAACATAACTTCTAATCCTATGACTCAGAGATAAACACTATTAATATTTTGGTGTATTTACTGTCAGATTTTTATTCTCTGCCTCACACATTATTTCCTTTATATAAATGGACTCATCCTATGTAATGTTTTGTAACTTAAATATTTTCTATTATTAAATATATATTTAGAGTATATATTTAGAATATAATTCTATGCCATGTCGTGTGTGTGTGTAAAATAATTTATTTAACCATAATATTACAGTTTTCACACAGGGTTTTATAGTTTCATAAACAATAAAATCTTTCCCCAAATGGCCATGAGAATAAAAATGATTATTTTAATATTTTCAATCTTGCAGATGTTTTCTGGTAGCAGCAAATTTTACAGAAGAATCAGAATATAAACAATAGGCTTAAGAGACTGTATGTTTTTTTAACCACATGTTTTTCTCATATAGAAAGAAGAGGGTGGGTTGTAGTGATCAGGATTCAGGCTTTGTTTAGAATCAGGTAGAACATGATTTCATTTCTAGCTTTGTCACTTACTGTGTGACTTCAGGCAACATGTTAATATACCTAGGCCTCGGTTTTCATATCTGTAAATTCTGAATAATAATAGTATATTCTGAATAATAATAGTATAAGTATGCTTAAAAGAAAGAACTTACAGTGATAAAAGCCTTAGTGATTACTGAATCTATCACTTGATGTGAGAGCTACATAAATAATCCAACCTCTCATAAAAATATGTACAGCCACAAAAGACACCTAAGTGGGGTTCCAGGATCAAAATCCACTTTGCCCTCTGTGAAGACATGGTGATAACCCTTAAGCGATGTGGAGAGAGACCAATCTCTGGACTGCTGACTAGATTTCCCTCTTTTTATATTCTCCTTTTCCTCTGTGTCCCATTTCACTCTTGAATCACAGAAGTTGTTTTTGTTTTGTTTTGTTTTCTGAAATACTACTTTGCTGGATGAGAACTCCACTTACTGTATACAAAAAGTCTCTCCCCTTTTTCATGTGAAGTGTCCATGACATGGCCTACAAGGACTGTCTCCATCCTTGGTTTCCTACTGCAATACACTCTATCCAGACACTATGCAAAATGCAGATTGCCTCCTGTCATCCAGCTAGCCAGCTCTTGATCCCTCCTTGAGTGACCTCTGCATTCTAAAGCTACATTTTCTAGCTTGTTGCACTGCATATTTTACTTCACTTTTAATTAAAATAAAACCATAAATAAATAAAATCAATTCTTGATTGGAATCTGAATCAGTAGCATAAATACCACCAAATCTCCTGTGTAACTGCCCTGAACATCCCTTTTTAGGCAGCAGAACTCCAGGAATGTTCCCATGGAAACAATCATGTTCAATATTACTTCAAGTACATTAGTGCTATGTCTAGTCTCAAAGTCAATTATATTTAGCTGAGGATAATCTGCCATAACTCCCATTAAATTAACTCCTTTTACTACTAATAATATTTATAACATCTGACTATAACATATATTTGCATTTCTTCTAAACTCCAGAGCCACAGTTTATACTTAAAAAGTGAACAGATACATTTTTAGACAATTTATATTTCCTGTTCTTTTAAAGGATCTGTTGTTAGATTCTAAAAATATTCCATATATTTTTAAGAATTTGAGTCCTGTAATTTACAAAATGACATGACCCTTCAGTATTTCAAAGAATCACTTGTCCCCATTCTGTTACAGAGTAATAAACTCAGTTCTCAGGCTCCAGAACAGCACTGTCCAATAGAACTTTCTGCAATGATATAAACGTCCTGTATCTGTTCTGTCCAACATAGTAGCCACTAGCCACAAAAAGCCCTTCAGAAATGCGGCCAGTACAACTAAAACTGAATTTTTTTAATTAATTTAAATTTAAATAGCCATACATGGCTAGTTACTACTATATTGTACAGCACAGCTTCCAGAAAACTTGATAGAAATGTCTAGCATTAAATACACTCTGTTTAATATCCTATGTCATAATAGCAATGTTTCAATTTGGAACCTTGAAGCTCAGAGTGCACATTCAGCCATTCACATTCTGCACCTCATTATCTCCTTTGCATCAGAGTTATTTATAAGTATCCACATCTTCTCCAAGAGGCTGTAAACTCCTCAAATGCAGGAACCACATCTTTCTCAATTCTGTATGCCTCACTGACCATGCTACAGCACGCTGCATATTATAAGTACTCAATGTTTGCAAATAATAATGATAACCCTGTCTCATTTCAGTTTTGAAAACATATTCTGAGGGCATGCTTCCCTTAGTACTGCTCTCTCACCTGGTATAACAACCCCTCCAGAGTTTAAACTCTGATCTCTCTGTTGTATTATAAGACTCCCAGAGAGGGCATGTTATTGCTCTGGGAACAATCTAAATCAGAACTCTAGAAGAACTTTGCTGCCCTGATATGTTTTGAAAGAACTAGAGTCGACCTTTTCCTGGCAACAATGCATCAAGAAAAGGAACTGAAGGTGAAAGAGATAGGTCTACACGCAGAGAAGTAAAAACATGAGTTCCTTAAATGCACCCTTCCTCTCTCTACCTCTGCCTCAAGGCATTGTTTCATTGATCCTTTGTGACAAATACAAAAGAGAACACTAACTGATCCTTTGTGACAAATACAAAAAGGATACTATAGCTGGAGAACTATATGCGACTCAGTATAATGGCACATTTATACCAATTCAAAAGGGAAGGGGGCAAGAGGGAAAAATTGGTCATTCATCTGTTTTACTATGATAAATTTTAAAATGACTTCACTATAGACAATTATTTAGACTGCTCATGGTTAGGACTAAGGGACATTAGCTTGAATTACTAATTGTACTAAATCAATGTGAAGAAAATAAGGTTTTAAGCTTAAAATAAAAGCTCTAGGTGACACCGAACAGGCTAAAAATGATTATAACTAATTGCTAAAACATACACCATGTATGGCTAATTCAATTTTATTTATATAAAATTTCATTTTGATTTTATTTTTCACTCTGGACAAAATGCATACGAACTGAACGGCAATTTTGGTCTCATCTACAGACTCTTGTGTAGTGATATGAGAGTAAGGACCTTCTACAGCCTAGAAATCAGCAGCACAGCTAATAAAATCAACCATTGTTTCAAAAATAGTTTGATTATGCTCTTTCTACTCTCTTTTTTTAGATCCCAAGTTGTGGGTCTATGTTTATCAGAATATTCTAGGTTGGCTTCTGGTAGAAAAGAACTTGTGTTTCCCTTAGCATAGGAAGACTATAAAATTCAGAGTAGGTATCAAAATTATGCCTTCTGCCCTTAAATTCACAAACTAGAGTTCCAGGCTTTGCATTTCTCACATCCTGTATCATTTGCAATTATGAGGTAGAGGAGAGTTGCTTAGTGGATGAATAAATCCTGTTTACTAAAAGGATTTCTTCACACTAGTACCAGAAAATATATAGTTTTCTGACTACATAAAAACAACCTCCAATTGACCTTTGAACACCACAGATTGGAACTGCATGGGTTCACTTATATGTAGATTTTTTTCAATAAATATAGCGGAAAAATTCGGAGAGATTTGTAACAACTTCAAAAAACTTGCAGAAAACTTCATAGCCTAGAAATACCAAAAAATTTAAGAAAAGGGTATAACATGAATGCACAAAATATATGTAGATACTAGTCTATTTTATCTTTTGCTACCATAAAATATAAAGTTAAAATTTATCAAACCTTACGCACACATTTACAGACTCTACATGGCCCCATTCATAGTGGAGACAAACGTAAACAAATGTAAAGATGTGGTTTTAAATCATATCTGCATAAAATTAACTGTAGTACATACCGTGCCGACTGTAGTGTTTTCGTAGCCACCTCCTGTTGCTACTGCAGTGAGTTCACGAGTTGCTAGTATCCACTTAAAAAGCCACGTGATGCTAATTATGTCTGCAGTAAATTGCATATCGATACAAAGTGATCTCTCGCAGTTCTCACATATTTTTTTCATTGTGTTTATTTAGTACAATACCATAAACCTTGAATAACACCATGGGACCCATACGAAGTGCCACTAGTGAGGCTGGGGCTGCTCCCAAAAAGCAGAGATAAGTCATGATATTGCAAGAAAAGGCTGAATTGCTTGATATCTACCACAGATTGAGGTCGGCAGCGGCAGGCGCCCACCATTTCGAGATAAATGAATTCAGCTGAAGACCTTTGTAAAAAAAGGAAAATCATGAAGCCAATGGTGCAGCTACGTCAGCAGGCATGAAAACCTTGCACTTTTGCAAAATACTTTTTATCTTGTTTTAACAATGAAGCTATTATGTGGGTGCAGGATTGCTATAAGAAAGGCATACCTAGAAACTCTAATATGATTCAAGAAAAAAGAAAGTCATCCTGACCACTTAAAACAAAAGGAAAGTAAAAGATCTAAAGCTGGAGACAGCATAGGCATAGGCTAACTACTGTTTTGTGCAAAAAAAAAAAAACCCAAAAAACAAAACAAAAAACCAGCACTCTAACCTGTCGTAAGGGTTAACTTGCTTCAGGTTAACACACTCCTTGCTTCGTAACCTAAGGCCCTTGACCTATAACAGAACTCATTTACTTTCTTTGAGATTTGCAGACCACTAGCCTTGGGGAATGAAGGAGCAGAATTCTCCCAGGCTATAGAGGCCAACAAGTCTATTTGAAGCTGCCTTGGCTTTCTGATTAGCCCAGCAATCTCTTGTTTTTGTTTTTTTTTTTAAATTTTTTTTAATGTTTATTTATTTTTGAGAGCGATAGAGACAGAATGCGAGTGGGTTAGGAGCAGAGAGAGAGGGAGACACAGAATCGGAAGCAGGCTCCAGGCTCTGAGCGGTCAGCACAGAGCCTGACACGGGGCTTGAACTCACGAGCTGTGAGATCATGACCTGAGCCAAAGTCGGATACTCAACCAACTGAGCCACCCAGGCGCCCCGCCCAGCAATCTCTTAACAAAATGTTTTTTAAGGTCATACAAATGACTTTACTGACCTCCCTTTGCGCATCTATAAACCTTGCCCTCCTTGCAGAAGGAACAAGGTGCTCTTGCCCAACCCCCAGGCACTAAGGGACGAGATCCCCTTGCACAACCTCCAAATATTAAAATAATGTCTATAGCCTGGCACCATCAATTCTGAACATAATCAAGAAATGTTAGGGACCACTACACTCCCTTTGCTGATTAACTACCTAAAACCCCTTTAAAAATCCCTGGGCCAGGTAAAAACTGGGGAGTTGGCTTTTGGACAAGGGTCTGCCTTCTCCTTAGGTTGCCAGCCTCCTGAATAAAGCTCAGATTAGTTTCCCATCAAAACTTGTCTCTTGAGTATTGGCCTTTTTAGCGATAAGCAGCCCAACTTGGGTTTGGTAACACAAATGCAGTGGAGTTTATGATCAGGACTGCCCTTATCTGTAAAGCTGCTAACCCCCAAGGCTTGAAGGGAAAAGATGAACACCAGCTGGCAATCTTTGTGTTGTCCAAGAAAGCCTGGACAATAAGAACCTTTTTTTCGGACTGGTTCCATCGATGCTTGTCCCTGAAGTCAGGAAGTACTCTGCCAGTAAGGTACTACTTTTTAAAGTTCTTGGAGCCTGCTTCAGATTCTGTGTTTCCCTGTCTCTCTGCCCCTCCCTGGCTTGCATTCTGTCTCCCTTTCTCTCAAAAATAAATAAATGTTAAAAAGTTAAAAATAATAATAATTTGATTGGAGAAAAAGTGAAGTCATTATATGACAACTTAAAGCAAAAGGAAGGAGAAGGATGTAAAGGTGGAGTATTTACTACCCGCAAAGGGTGGGTTGATAATTTTAGAAAGTGGTCTGGCTTAAAAAATGTCAAGATCACAGGAGAAGTAGGTTCTGTCGACCAAGAGGCAGCAGACAGGTTCCCAGACGCCATTAAGAAAATCATTGAGGAGAAAGGATATCTGCCTGAACAGGTTTTTAATGCAAAGTTCTCCATTCTGAAAAAAAAAAAAGCCACAGAGAATATTTATTAGTAAGGAAGAGGCACGAGGACCAGGATTGAAGGCAGGAAGGGGTAGGCTGACTCCTGTTTTGTGCACATGCAGTCGGGTTTCTGGCCAGGACTGTCCTCATCTGTAAAGGTGCTAACCCCCAAGCCTTGAACGGCAAACCTAAACACCAGATGCCAGTCTCTGAGTTGTGCGAGAAGGCCTGGACAACGAGAACACTTTTTCTGGCCACCGAGGACCCCATGAGTTCAACACCAAAGGCATCAAAATGGCTGCCCCCAAACACAATTTCTCTAATTCAGACTCTAGATCAGGGGGTCGTGAGGACCTTTAAAGCTCGTCACGCACGTCCTCCATGGGAAGGACTATCAAGGCTACAGAGGGGAACCCCAACAGAGAGAACACCAGGAAAGTCTGGAAGGATTACGACATTGAAGATGCCATCGCGGTTACCGAAAAAGCCACGAAAGCCATCAGCCCGAGACGGTAAATTCCTACTAGAGAAAACTGTGCCCAGACGTTTTGCGTGACTTCGCAGGATTTACACAGAGCCAGTGCAGGAAATCATGAAAGAGACTGTGGCTGTGGCAAAAAGGTGGCAGGTGGGGGGAGGGTAAAGCGTTTCAAGCTCTGGGTCTTGGGGAAGTTCAAGAGCAAGGAGACATCACACCAGAGGAATTAACAAGAGACCACTTGCTGGAGGTGAGTGCGTCCAAACCGGTGCCAGCCGATGAGGAAGGAAGAAGACACAGAGGGAGTGGTGCCAGGCTGCCAGAAGGGTTTCAGTGGTTCGGAAGTGCTTTTGACTTCTTGTACACCGTGGACCCTTCTGTGATACGGGCACTGCAGCGAAAGCACACGGTGAAAGGATTGGGACCATTTGAAAACGTTTTCAGATGTTCCCAGAGACACGAAGAAGCAGAAAAGTCAGACGGAAATTGTCACGTATTTCTATAAAGCTCTACTGAGCGTGCCTGACTCCCATGCCTCTCATTTCACTCCCCCCCCCCTTCCGCCTCTGTCACCTCTGACACAGCAAGACCACCCTCCTCTTCCTCCTCCTCCCCAGCCCACTCCTGAGGACACCAAGGATGAAGACCTTTATGTGATCCACTGCCACTTAATGGGCAGGAAGTCATCATCATACTGCATAGTTAAGAAGCTTACCTGTTGTGTAGGTGTGTGTTTCTTCATCTGAAAATCTAGTCACTGTATGACAAGAAATGCATGTTTTTTATCATCATCATTGCCTAAGTATTCATCATTTAGAACATCATATGCAAGTCTTGTATGGAAGTGGTTATTAGCCTATCCTTATACAGGAATAAGGTGAGTGATACTTAATATAAAATTAGTAATGTGTTAGTTTTCTTACTGTTTTCCAACTTTGCTTTCAAAGAATTACATTAACATACACTATGCCCCTCTCTTGTAATTGGAGAAACTGTGTATCAGCCTATCATCATAGGTAAGCGGTTTTTAATGTAACAATGTTTCCAATATTGTATTACGAATATGACTGTAATACTATATTCCATAAAACTTTTTACAATGATTCATTCATTATTGTATAGGCTAGGCTACCATAAAGCAATCAGATTGCTGCTTCTTTGTTAATGCATGAATTATAATACCTACAAATACATATATTTTTTCACATTATCTTTTCACTTTTGATACCTAGTGTTAGCTATAACACTACAGTGTTTTATGTCATATAAGACAATATTGATGTAGATACTGACAATTCATCTCATGAGCAGACAATGTAAACTTATGGTATCAATAAACACAGTACAGTACTATAAATGTATTTTCTTTTCCTTATGATTTTTGTAATAATATTTTATTTTCTCTAGCTTACTTTATTGTAAGACTACAGTATATGATACATAAAACATGCAAACTATGTGTTAATTGACTGTTTATGTTATTGGTAAGGCTTCCAGTAAACAGGCTATTAGTTAAGTTTTAGGGGAGTCAAAAGTTATATATACATTTTTAACCCGTGTTGTTCAAGGGCCAAAAGTAGATTTAAATCAAAATGAAGCATATCATAGAGCATTTCTCCTCAAGGAATGAAGATCCCTGTTAGTTTATTGTTTTCCAAATAGGGTTTGGCACTTTGTAGCCTTGAAATTGAAAAAAATGGCCAATGACTTGCAGCCAACCATGAAATTTAAGCCTCAACTTGGTTATCCTAAGAGTAACAGAGGGGCCAGTTGCTAAAACTGATTATGGGTCAGTCTATTCACTGTATCTCTGGGTAGTGGAATGTGATAACTATTATCTGCAGTATCTGCAGTTTTTAAGTCATGTAATTTATATTTATGATCATAAAGGAAAATATTGAAAATCAGAGCTTAAGATTTTTCCAAGGCATAAGTCCTTATTTTGGGATAACCAAATACTAATCCAACTGTGAAGATAAATGAACTGCTTATTTAATATTCAAAAAGTTGAGTCACAGATTGCCCGGGTAGCTCAGTCAGTTGAGTGTCCAACTCTTGATTTCAGCAACCTGAACCAAAGAGACAGCATACGTCCCCAGACCCAGTGCCACCACATGCCCCCACAGTAGGTGTCCTGCACCACTAGACCCAAAATCCCAGCATGTTCCAGGGCACCCCCTCCCACAGGTGAAAGAAAGTGTTCCTTTTTCAACGTCAGTCCACAAAGTCTAACAGAGTTAACTGCTTCTTCCAATGTGCAGACTCTTACACAAGGCTACAAAGTCACAAAGAATGAGGAAAATATGACTCCATCAAAGGAATACAGGAAAACTTCAGTAACTGGCCCCAAAGAAATGGAGATATAGGAACTGCCTGACAAAGATAAGCAATTAATGATATCAAGAAAACAATGCAAAATGAGAAGTTTAATAAAGAGAAAACATTAAAAGGAACTAAACAGAAATTTTGCAGCTAAAGAATTAAATGACTAAACTGAACATGAACAATTCAGGAGAGAACTTATACAGCAGGCTTAACAAAGCAGAAGGAAGAATCAGTTATCTAGAAGGCAGTGCAAAAGTTTTATCCAATAAGAGGAGCAAAAAAAAAAAAAAGTTGGCGGGAGGGGTAGAAAGCTTACTAAAAAAAATAGTGGCTCGCAATGTCCCAAACCTGGGGAAAGATTTGGACATCCTAATTTATGAAGCTAACGGTTCATCCCAAAAATCCAACTCAAAATGATACTCACCAGGACACATTCTAATAAAACTGACTAAAATAAAAAAGAGAGAATCTTAAAAGCAGCAAGAGAAAGAAAATGTATCTCGTGCCAGAGAACCCTTATAAATTTATCAGGGGATTTCTCAGTAAAGACCTTGCAGGCCAAGAGAAAATGGGATGATTTACTTGAAGGGCTGAAAGAAATAAACTGCCAACCAAGAATGCTTTATCCAGAAAGCTGTCCCTCAGATATGAAGGCAAGAGAAAGACGTTCCCTAATAAACAAAAGCTGAGGGAATTCATCACCACTAAACCTACCTTATAAGAAAGGCTGAAAGGAGGTGTTCAGACTGAGAGGAAAAGATACTAATTAGTAACATGAAAATATATGAATATATAACACACACTGGATGGTAAAGACAAACATAGAGTCAGATTCAGAATACTCTCATACAGCAGTGTAGTGTGATAATTAATTTAGAATAAAGGATAAAGGGTAAAAGTATTAAAATACACAATATAAAAAAGCATAAATGATGACATCATAAACATAAAAAAGGAGGATTAAAAAAACAGCATTTTGGGGCACCTGGAAGGCTCAGTCGGTTAAGCATCGGATTTCAGCTCAGGTCATGATCTTGCAATTTGTGAGTTCGAGCCCCACATCAGGCTCCTTACTGACAGTGCAGAGTCTGCTTGGGATTCTCTCTTTCTACCTCTCTCTCTGCCCCTCTCCCACTTGCACACACTCTCTTTCTCTTAAAATAATAAATAAATGAACTTAAAAAAAGGATAGCATTTTGTAAGTAATCGAAGTTAAATTCTTACCAACATACAATAGACTTTTATTTTTAGAGAGAAGGCATAACAATCATAAATATGTATGCACCCAACGTCAGAATACCTAAATATATTAAGCAAACACTAAAAAATATGAAGGTAGAAATAGACAATATTATAGTAATATTAGGCATCTTTAATACCCTACTTTCAATAATGCAGATCAGATAGAAAAATCAACACAAAATGTTGAACTTGTATCATACTTTAGAGCAAATGGACCTAAAACATATACAGACAATTCCATTGAACAGCAGCAGAATATTTGTTCTTTTCAAGCACACACAGAATGTTCTATACTATAAATCATATGATAATTCACAAAACAAGTCCTAGTAAATTAAAAACATTTGAAGTCATACCAAGTATCTTTTTTGACCATAATGGTCTGAAACTAAAAATCAGTGACAGGAAAAAAACTGGAAAATTCACAAATATGTGGATATTAAATAAAATATTCTGGAACAACTGGTGGGTCAAAGAAGAAATCAAAATTGAAATTAAAAATTTCTCAAAACAAATGAAAATGGAAGCATGTTATATTAAAATCCATGTGATGTTGTAAAGCAGTACTTAGAGAAAAATCTATAGTGATAAATGCCTTCATTAAGAAAAATGTTCTCGAACAACCTAAATTTCCACCTCAAGGAACTAGAAAAAGAAGAACAAACTAAGCCTAAAGGTAACAGAAGGAAGTAAATAACAAGGAACAGAGGAGAAATAAATTAAATAAAGATCATAAAACAATAGAAAAGATTAACAAAGCTAAGTGTACAGTTTTCTGAAAAGATAAAATTGACAAATCTTTAGCTAGACTAATAAAAAAAGGGCCTCAAATAAATAAAATCAGAAATGAAAGAGGAAACACTACAACTGATACCACAAAAATATAAAGGAACATAAGAAATTACTGTGAACAAATATATACCAACAAATTAAATAACCTAGAAGAAATAGATATATTCCTAGAAACTTACAACCTACCAACACTGAATCATGAAGAAATAGAAAATCTAAACAGATGAATAAAGAGTAAGGAGATGGGGAGGGAGGCAAACCATAGAGACTTTTAACTATAGAGAACAAACTGAGGGTTGCTGGATGGGAGGGGTGGGGGATGGGCTAAATGGGTGATGGGTATTAAAGACAGCACTTATTGTGATCAGCACTGGATGTTATATGGAAGTGATGAATCACTAAATTCTACTCCTGAAACTAATATACACTATATGTTAACCAACTGGGATTTAAATTAAAACTTGAAACAAACAAACAAAAAGAGTAAGGAGATTGAGCCAGTTATCAAAAGCCTCCCAACAAAGAAAAGCTCAGGACTAAATGGTTTCACTGGTGAATTATGCCAAATATTTTTTTAAAAAGTAAAGACAATCCTCAAACTCTTCCAAAAATTGAAGAGGAGGAATATTCCCAAACTGACTTTACAAGGCCAGCACTATCCTGATACCAAAGCATGGACACTACCACAAAATTATAGACGAATATCCCTGATGAATATATATGCAAAAATCTCAACAAAATACTAGCAAAACAAATTCAACAGCCATTAAAAGTATCATATACCATGATCAAGGGAGATTTATACCTGGGATGCAAAATGGTTCAACATACAAAAATCAATAAATGTAATACACCACATTAATAGAATAAAAGATAAAAGTCATATGACCATCTCAATAGATGAAGAAAAAGCATTTGAAAAAATGCAACATCCTTTCATGGTAAAAACCCTCAGCACAGTAGATACAGAAAGAATATACCTCAGCACAATAAAGGCCATTCATATATGACAAACCCACAGCCAACATCATACTCATTAGTGAAAAGTTGAAAGCTTTTCTTCCAATACCAAGAACTAGACAAGGGCACCCACTCTCACCACTCTTACTCAACACAATACTAGATGTCCTAGCTAGAGCAAGCAGACAATAAAAAGAAAAAATGCCATCTAAATTGGGAGGAAGAAATAAAATTGTCTTTGTTTATAGAGATTATATGATGATATATATATATATATATATATATATATATATATATATATATATAACATCCTAAACACTCCACCAAAAAGCTGTTAGAGCAAATCAACAAATTCAGTAAAGTTGCAGGATACAAAAATCAGCATACAGAAATCAGCTGCATTTCTATACACCAACAAAAAGACATCTGAAAAAAGAAAGACAACAATTGTATAGCATCAAAAACAATAAAATACTTAGGAATAAATTTAATCAAGGAGGTGAAAGATCCATACACTGAAAACTACAAGACATTGATGAAAGAAACTGAAGAAAACACAAACAAAAGGAAAGATATCTTGTGTTTATGAATCAGAAGAACTAATACTGTTAAAAGGTCCATACTACTCAAAGACACCTGCAGATTCAACACATTCCCTATCAAACTTCAAACAGCATTTTTCATTGAAATAGAACAAATGTTCCAAAACTTTGTATGGAATTACAAAAAAACACCAACTAGCTAAAGCAATCCTGGGAAAGAAGGACAAAGCTGGAGACATTACCCTTTCTTATTTCAAACTATACTACAAAGCTATAGTAGTCAAAACAATATGGTACTGGCATAGAAACAGACACATAGACCAATGGAAAAGAATCAAGAGCCCAGAAATAAACTCTCATGTATACCCTCAACTAATATTTGGCAAGGGAGCCAGTATAATCAATAGGGAAAAGATAATACCTTCAATAAATGGTGCTGGGAAAACTGGACACTCACACACAGAAGAATAAAACAACATCACTATCATACATCACTCACAAAAATTAATTCAAAATGGATTAAAGGCTTAAACATAAGGATTGAAACCATAAACGACAAAGAAGAAAACTTACGAGAAAAGTTCCCTGACATTGGTCTTCATGATAACTTTTTGGATATCACAGCAAAAGTTCAAGCATCAGGAGCAAAAATAAGTGGGACTACAAAATAAAAAGCTTACATAGCAAAAGAAACCATCAACAAAATGAACAGGTAACTTACTTAATGGGAGTAAATACTTGCAAATCAGGTATCTGATAAGGTGTTAATATCCAAAATATAAAGAACTCACACAGATCAATAGCATTAAAAAAAGTCTGATTTTTAAAATGCACAGAGGATCAGAGTAGACATTTCTCCAAAGACACACAGATGGCAAACCGGCACATGAAAAGGTGCTCGACATCACTCATCATCAGGGAAATGAAAATCAAAACCAAATGAGTTATCACTTCACACCTGTTCAAATAGCTATTACCAAAAAATCAAGAGGTAGCAAGTGTTGGTAAGGATGTGGAGAAAAGGAAACCCCCATCCACTGTTGGTGGGAGTGTAAACTAGTACAGCCACTTTGGAAAACAGTATGAAGGTTCCTCAGAAAATTAAAAATGAAATGAGCAAATGATCCAGCAATCTCACTTCTGGGTATATATGCAAAGGAAGTGAAAACTGGATCTCAAAAAGATATTTACACTTGCGTGTTCATTGCAGTATTATTCATAATAGCCAAGATATGGAAACAGCCTAAGTAACTGCCAACAGATGAATGGATAAAGGTGTGGTATATATTTACAGTGGAATATTATTCACTCATGTAATAACATGAAAGGACTTTGAGGATATCATGCCAAGTGAAATAAGTCAGACAGAGAAAGAAAATACTGTATAATATCACTTATACGTGGAATCTAAAAATACTGATCTCAGGGGCACCTGGGCAGCTCACTTGATTGATTTCAGCTCTTCAGCTCATGTCATGATCTCACAATTTGTGGGATTGAGCTCACTTGGGATTCTCTCTCCCCCCCTCCTCCTGCTTCCTCTCTCTCTCTCTCTCAAATAAATAAACATTAAAAATAAGAATAAATAAAATAAAAATACTGATTTCATAGAAACAGCAAGTATAGTAGTGGTTATTAGGGGCTGGGGTATGGGAGAAATGGGGAGATGTTTAAAGATTACAAATGTCCACTTATAAGATAAATAAGTTCTGAGGATCTAATATACACCATGGTAATTATAGTTAATAATACTGTATTAAAACTTTAAAGTTGCTACGAGAGTAGATTTAAGTGTTCTCACCACAAAAAAGAAATGGTAATTATGTCACATGAAGGAAGTGTTAGTTAACACTGTAGTGGCCATCATTTTGGAATATACAAGTTTTTCAAATCAATGTGTTGTATACCTTATTTCAATTATATCTCAATAAAACTGGGAAAAAATGAAAAGAAAACAAACCTCATCTGTAATATATAAAAAAATTCCAAGTCTGAAATATAAGAAAAATTGAACTCTTTTTCTCTAATACGATAAAATTTTAAAGAACAAAAATACATTGGATAGATTAACAATGTACTTTCTGCCATTTATATCCTTTATTACAATAATCCATGAATAATGGTTGCAGTGAAACCTTTGTGGAAATATATATATGACATTCACATTAATATCTAATGAATCCGTTATGATTGGTGCTATTTTGATGAATACTAATTCACTTCAGAAGGCTAAGCTACTCAGTTTAATAGTATGTTTAATTAATGTAAAGCTGCAGTGGAAATCTCATGAGACTAAATATGATAGTTACATGGTGTCAATTATATTAATATTGATCAGTGCCTTGACATTGAGTATGAATAGGTGACATTTTTATGATTAAATATCAAAAAGTTAGTGAGAAGTCTTTGCAGTATATTTCAAATTATTACAAATTCATGACAATATCAACAAATATAGGATAAATCAGCATTTTACACATCTGGATTAGTAATCCATATTCACATGCCCCTTTTTAACAACAACAACGATGATGATGATGATGATGATGAATTATAGTTAATATCCATTGACTGCACACTTTATACCAGGAACTACTCTCTGCTCTAAGCAGAGAATATATGAATCATATTCTTTATATGAATCAATTCATTTAGGTGGAATAATTCAAGAACTCTCTATGTAACTTACATACAATTAAGAAAACTATAGTGATGCTCTTTTGCAAGAAAGGGAGACTATTTATGAGCAGATATTTTACAGCTTTGTTGGAATTGAAGACTCCCTGGTATCATCTTCAAATCCATCAAAGTAGATGAATGTTCACTCAGGAAACTGTTTTTAAAGAAATAATGAGACTGGTGCTTCATTTTTCTTTTCATTCAAAGGAAAAGCATCTTTATAAATTACAGTAGTGATAGACTACATTTAAATAGTGATAGACTCTACATTACATCTTTATAAATTACAATAGTAATAGACTCTACATTACTTTGTGCATTTTTATAAACCTTACATGTAAGTACATATACATCACTTACTAAAACGTAGATCAGAAGGAAAAAGTGTCAACATTGTGTTGATCTTAATTCTTTCACGTGTGTTAGCCAACTCCTTTCACTCCCTACTTTGCACAAAATGTCACTAGATGATTGTAAGCACATGATTGTATTTCCAACTTGACTGAGATTTTATTTAACATGTGATTTCTCGCCTCTACTCCATCCACCTCCTTCTTTTCTCTTAGTTTTCCTTCCTGGATCAGAAGACAATCCATGTGTATTTCTAGGGCTAACACAGCCACGTTGCACTTCGATGCATGGGGCCACTCCATGCATGAGCCACCCTCACTTCTAAATTTTTTGTTTCTTCCTGTAAAATATATCTTGCTTCATTTGGGGTTATGATTCATTTTTTTGCTCTTCTCAAACATTCTTGTCTAACCCTCGCTACTTAATCTATTATCCTTCCACATTCTTTCAAGTTCTTCCAAGCTACCAGTCCACCCCACCACAGTTATAATTTTTCTTTTGATAATTAAAAGCTTTATCTCTTCCTCTTCCTCAAATTCTCTGCAGTACTTAAAACTGATGATTAACTTCTCCAAAATTTAACATGTTAGATCATGTTACAGTCCATGGAAGTTTGCTCCTATTTCTCCAAACAGTCTTTGATTTTCCCATGTTTTTTAGTTCTCATGCCACCTTTTAAAGTAACATTCCCTAAGATTCCATAGGAGCCTCTCCTTTCTTATCTCACAAGTTCCTAGTTGATACGTTTATCTTCTCCTTCAGGGCATGACTTTCAAACCTTAAGCTTTAGCCCTGACTTCTCTCTCAAGTTCCACATCCTCATGTACAAATGATTTTTCAACATCTCCACATGAGTATTTCCCAAGCACCTTAAACAACATATCCCGAATTCAAAGGATTATTTTTCCAAATTTCCAATCTACTTCAGTGTAATTCACTAAAAGCAAAACAACAATATCTCACTATTTTCTGTCTTCTTTCTGTTTGTTGATGCCACTAACATTCTTTCAATTACCCAGGCCTAACATATGAAAATCATATTTAACTCTTCCTTTTCCCTTAACCACCACTTCTATTCAGTTACCAAATAATTTGCTTTTTAGCCTCAATTCAATAAAATACACAGCCCACCTAAAAAAAATCTTCAAGTGGCTTTCCATTTCCTAAAGTCCATGTGAATTGTCTAGGGCTCTCCACATCCTGATTTGTATCTCCCTTTCTAGAACCATCTCTTGCTACTACTCCTCTCAAGCACGCTTCAACCAAATATGGTCTTCTCCCAAACTAGCTAATTTTTCTTGTTTCCATGACATTGTTCATAATGCTCCTTTGGCCTGAAATCCCTCCCCTCATATTCATCCACACATTCATCAACTCACTTAGTGAGTACCTACCGACCACATGCAAGATGCTGTTCTAGATGCTAAACATGTGATGGGGAAGAAAACAGTGTCCCTCCCTACACTGATCGAGCCTGTATTCTAGTGAGAAGATAGTAATTAAGTAAGTGAACATAATAAAATGTCAGGTATGGGGCTCCTGGGTAGCTCAGTAGGTTAAGTGTCCTACTCTTGATTTTGGTTTATGTCATGATTTTGCAGTTTGTGGATTCAAGCCCCACATCGGGCTCTGTGCTGACAGTGTGGAGCCTGCTTGGGATTCTCACTCTCTCTCTCTCTCTCTCTCTGCCCCTCCCCACTCATGCTCTTCCTCTCAAAATAAATAAATAAACTTTAAAAAATTTTCCTTAAAAAATAAATAAAAATAAAATGTCAGGTATGAAAAATAAAACAAAAGAATAGAGGTTACTACCTAAAATCCAGTACTTAGGGAAGCATTGCCTGAGAGGAGTGACATTTAAACAGTAATCTAAATGATATGAGAGATCTAGACACATTATATTGGGATCTGTGTAATAGTAAGTAGGTACAAAGGCCCTTGACAGGATAATGTATGAAGTTTTAGAGGAATAGCAAGGAAAGCTGGGTGGCTGATGCATCCTGAGTGAGGGGTTTCAAAAAATCAGAGTAACTAGAAGTCAATCCTTCAAGGTTATGGACAATAGTAAAGATACGGGATTTGTTGTGTGATAAAAAGTATTTGGAGGAGTGAGAGCAGGGGAGTGACATGATTTTAATTTTCAGAACGATCACTTTGCAGGAGTACAGAGACTGCGGGGGTGGTGGGAAGAGTGAACATAAGACAGGAGTTAGGAGACTATGGGGCCAGTCCAAGTAAGAGATGATTGCAGCTTAGGCTGGGGAAATTGGCATAAAGGTGGTAAGAAATGAGAAAATTAAAGATTAATATGAAAGACAGAAACAAAGAGATTTGCTGATAATTAGATATGAGAAATGAAAGAATTAGAAGAATTCTGGATGACTCCTAAATTTGGCCCCTAAACAAGGCAGTGAATTATGACCTGTGCCATCTTCTGCGACAAGAAACACCGGACAAGGAGCAGGTATGGATGGGGAATCAAAAGGCTGACTTTGGGCTTGCTAACTTTGAAAATGGGCATTGGACAGCAAAGTGGAAATGTCTAGTCAATCCTTTAATTATGAGTCTGGAGTTCAAGGGACAGCTCAAGGATGGAGAGTTCCATTTGAATCACCAGATTTTTTTGTGTCATTTGGGGTCGTTGAACTGGATGAGATCACTCCATTCAGTGATTCTCAACCCTGGCACACTTGCAATCCACCCAGGAAGCTTTAAAATAAAATACTGATTCCCTCTCCCATCCCCAGAACAACTGAATCTAAATCTGTAGGAGAACCAGGGTATTGGTGAATTTTTAAATCTCCTCTAATGTGCAACTAGGCTGAAGAACGCCTGACCTACTGAAATGGAATGGTGTGGACATATGTGTGGGTATTTAGCTCTAGGGCATGCCAAAATGTAGAGATCTGTAAAAGTAGGTTGTAAAAAGGCAGCCAGAACCAAGCGGCCACCAAAGCAGGGGGAAATCAAGAGAGCAGTGCCATACCCCATAAGCCAAGGAAAGAGTGTTTCAAGAAGGACAAATGAATTAAGTCAAATGCCATTGAGTGTTCAGTTATGGTGAGGACTGAGATTGGACCACTGGATTTGATCATGTGAAGATAGCTTAACAAGTGGATTTAGACAGCAGACGGACCAAAGACTTATGCCAATGCATTCAGAAGAGTAGAGGATAGTGAAGTAAAGAAAAAAAGCAACAGCAACTCTTGGTCTATGCATCTGACAGGGCTTTGCCCGTGTCCAAGGCCTAGTTAAAAGGTGCAGAAGCCTTTGCCAATCTCACCAACTGGAGGCATTTTATCTATTGTGCAATTTCTACTTGCCCTTTTATTTGAGATTCCAACCTGAATTCTAGTTATTTATGCTCTTTGTGGAGAAGGGTCACATTTAGTTAATCTTTCTCTGCCCCACAGTGAAGGAGTAGCAGATCTTAGTAACTGTTGGCTCATAATTTAGGAAAGAAAAAGCTTTGAAATATGCTGGAAAAGCAGTGGGTGTTTCTGAGGTACTAAGTGAGCAGAACTCTTGTCTCACATCCCAGAAAGGGAAGGTAATGAAATTCGCTCAGCTGTTTCACGTAAATGTGAAGTATTGGGAGATAAAAAATACAAAAGTAATCCAACAGCTGAACAAAAGTTTCCTTAATTATCTCTAATGCTATCTTCCTTACTGAGCATTATGAGGCACTAAATACTAAATGGCAGTTATGTGACAAGCCACTGACCCATGCATAGATGACAACAAACCATTTATCCTCTTCTTAACTCATACATAACCACCAGCCGTCACCTGAACCGCCAGCTCTGCCTATAACGGGCTAATCAGCCAGAAAATGCTAAAGGTGTTGTTAAGGAGCTGCACAGTCATAATTTTTGTTTGTTTTCACTTTTTTAGTAATATAAATTTTACAACCCAGAACATTTTTGCAAAACCTGCCTAAGTAACTTTGTGGAAAAAAAAAAAGAACCTGGAGGGCATGGAAATTATTTAATAGGTATATATTCAGTGATGAGTATCAGATTTTTCAGGGGCTTTGAATATCCCCAAAGTGCTTAGCATTTACATAATTTTCTCATTTACTGGACCTTTAGACACATTCACTCTATTCCATAATGATTTTCAGCTTAAACACTTTGTAAATTAAATGTGTTTCAAAATATAAACTATACATAGTAAAAGACCTTGGGTATATTTTGATTTTTAAAAGTCTTACAGGGTTTGATTGCCTCTCTCAAACCCCCGAGGCCTGAGTACAATTGCCTCAGCTGACATCTTTGAACATCTTCCTTGCCCAAATCAACAACCTTCCCTCAAATTGCTGAATATGTGGAGCAAAGATGGTTTTTTCTCTTTCTTTAAAAAAATGAGATGCAAGAAAACAGAGTCATACAAAAAAATCTTCCCTCCCCTCCTTGTGGAAAAAAAATTAAGAATACATTTCTTATGAAAGAGCTCCATGAATAAAAAAGCAGCCACTTAATAAAATTCGAAATGAAATTTAAACTTTCTTTCTCTAAATCAAGAAAATATATAGTACTTATTTCGACATATGTTTACTCAGAAGAATATGTTGAATCTGGTTAATGATTAAGGACAACATTTTCTTTTTTTTTTAACATTTATTCATTTTTGAGAGACAAGAGAGACACAGCATGAGCAGGGAAGGGACAGAGAAAGGGAGATACAGAATCCGAAGCAGGCTCCAGGCTCCGAGCTGTCAGCACAGAGCCCGACGTGGGGCTTGAACTCAGGAACTGCGAGATTCTTACCTGAGTCAAAGCCGGATGCCCAACCGACTGAGCCACCCAGGCTCCCCAAGGACATTTTCTGAATCAGAGCCATGAATTTGACTTGTGGTATTTCTCAGAATGCAGATAAAATTACATATTGTACAACATAGTGTTTACTGTTAACTAGTAAAGAATAAAGGGAAAGTTATTACTAATTAGAAATAATTTTCAGTGCTTAAACACATATCTATTATAATGGACATAGCTTTTTCTAACAACAAAAACAACAGAGATATTACTTTTCAGCACTTTTTTTTCTGGTAAACCTTATCATGAAAGGAAAACCTTAGGCTGCTGTGAAAAACTACAACATAAATCAGTGCCTCACAAAGACCTCAGATTTCTCCTGGTTTTATTAAATATATGATTTATTAAAATAATATCAAAGAATAACTAGGAGATGTTGAAAAGCACTTATTTTTTATCTAATTCAGCTCCAAAATCAATATGAAATCCCCTTAAAGAAACCCTAAAAGGTGGTGTTCATACAGTACCTTCTGGAACCTTCCCAGCAACACGAAGTTCATTAGTTTGTTAGGCAGGCTGATTCACTGTTAAAAACTCTAATTGGTAGAAAGCTCTACTATAAATATAAAAATTATGAGCCTGAGTTACAATTAACGAAGTGAGCCCAGATGGCATTAGCCTTCATCCCTTAATACACTCCTCACACTAAGGAAATATCCTTAAGTCCTTTGCTGTTAAGAAACTGTAAGAAGTAGGTCCTGGGGCATGAAGATTCCTTTTAACAAGTCCTGAACCAGGTGCTGTGTATGAGTTTCTTTTTTAATGTTGCCCTGTGATAGAAGAATGATTTATTAGGACAAATTCCATGAAAAATCATGAAATAACTATTTTCTGAAGACATCTAGAAGAATACCTGAGGACAAACCTACAGGGATACCTCTGAGAAGCAGACAAGTAAGTTACAGATCACAAGTTGAAGGCTGGGGGGGAAATAAAAAACTGTACAGAAATACTATGAAAAGGGGGTGGGCAGAGTCAGAGAAAGGCCACTGCTTGTTTCCAGGGGACAGGCTGAAACTGTTCAGGGCATGTGCACAGTGGAGGTAGGGGCAGTATGGGACTAGCACCTCCTCCTCCAAAGGTATGCAGCAGCTGCAGGGTGACGGCAAGGTGGGGGGGGGGGGCACAGGCACTCAGAACCCATGCACTCTAGTCCACATCAGCTAAATGTAAATGGGGAGAAACACATCACCCACCCTGACCCTGGAATTACACCCTCTGCACCTGGGCCATAGCCACAGTAACCTCTCCCCCAGTAGTCAGTCCTGTCGGGCAATCCACACTTGCACACGTGCAGAATTTGGTGAAGATTTATACCCGGCTGATTTGTTTTACCTTCTACTTAACCACCGTATCCAGCCTTTAGCTTCACATTATATGTACCTGTATGTATACATAAATACATGTGTATATATATGCTGAATTCATAAGAATATTTATTTATTGATAAAAACCCTCAAGAAAGTAGGGATAGAAGGATCATACCTCGAGATGATAAAAGCCATATACAAGCGACCCAACGCTAATATCATCCTCAATGGGAAAAAACTGAGAGCTTTCCCCCTAAGGTCACGAACAAGACAGGAATGTCCACTCTCGCCACTGTTATTCAACATAGTATTGGAAGTCTTAGCCTCTGCAATTAGACAACACAAAGAAATAAAAGGCATCCTAATCGGCCAGGAGGAGGTCAAATTTTCACTCTTCGCAGATGGCATGATACTCTATACGGAAAACCCAAAAGATTCCACCAAAAAACTGCTAGAACCAATTCATGAATTCAGCAAAGTTGCAGGATACAATATCAATGCACAGAAATCAGTTGCATTCCTATACACCAACAATGAAGCGACAGAAAGAGAAATGAAGGAAATGATCCCATTTACAGTTGCACCAAAAACCATAAAATACCTAGGAATAAATCTAACCAAAGAGGCAAAAAATCTATACACTGAAAACTATAGAAAGCTTATGAAAGAAATTGAACAAGACACAAAAAATGGAAAAAGATTCCATGCTCCTGGATAGGAAGAACAAATATTGTTAAAATGTCAATACTACCCAAAGCAATCTACATATTAAATGTAATCCCTATCCAAATAACACCAGCATTCTTCACAGAGCTAGAACAAACAATCCTAAAATTTGTATGCAACCAGAAAAGACCCCAAATAGCCAAAGCAATCTTGAAAAAGAAAACCAAAGCAGGAGGCATCACAATCCCAGACTTCAAGCTATATTACAAAGCTGTAATCATCAAGACAGTATGGTACTGGCACAAGAACAGACACTCAGATCAACGGAACAGAACAGAGAATCCAGAAATGGACCCACAAATGTGTGGCCAACTAATCTTTGACAAAGCAGGAAAGAATATCCAATGGAATAAAGACAGTCTCTTCAGTAAGTGGTGCTGGGAAAACTGGACAGCGACATGCAGAAGAATGAACCTGGACCACTTTCTTACACCATACACAAAAATAAACTCAAAGTGAATGAAAGACCTCAATGCAAGACAGGAAGCCATCAGAATCCTCAAGGAGAAAGCAGGCAAAAACCTCTCAACACGTCTCCAGAGACAAGGGAAACAAAAGCAAAAATGAACTACTGGGACCTCATCAAAATAAAAAGCTTCTGCACAGCGAAGGAAACAATCAGCAAAACTAAAAGACAACTGACAGAATGGGAGAAGATATTTGCAAATGACATATCAGATAAAGGGTTAGTATCCAAAATCTACAAAGAACTTATCAAACTCAACACCCAAAAAACAAATAATCCAGTGAAGAAATGGGCAAAAGACATGAATAGACACTTCTCCAAAGAAGACATCTAGATGGCCAACCGACACATGAAAAAATGCCCAACATCACTCATCATCAGGGAAATACAAATTAAAACTGCCATGAGATACCACCTTACACCTGTCAGAATGGCTAACATGAGCATAAGAGACTCTTAAAAACTGAGAACAAACTGAGGGTTGATGGGGGGTGGGAGGGAGAGGAGGGTGGGTGATGGGTATTGAGGAGGGCACCTTTTGGGATGAGCACTGGGTGTTGTATGGAAACCAATTTGACAATAAACTTCATATATTGAAAAAAAAATTTGTTTTAATTTAAAAAAAATTAAAAAAAAAAAGAATGGCTAACATGAACAACTCAGGCAACAACAGATGTTGGTGAGGATGTGGAGAAAGAGGATCCCTTTTGCATTGTTGGTGGGAATGCAAGCCGGTGCAGCCACTCTGGAAAACAGTATGGAAGTTTCTCAAAAAAACTGAGAATAGAACTACACTACGACCAAGCAATCTCACTACTAGGCATTTATCCAAGGGATACAGGTGTGCTGTTTCAAAGGGACACATGCACCCCCATGTTTATAGCAGCACTATCAACAATAGCCAAAGTATGGAAAGAGCCCAAATGTCCATCGATGGATGAGTGGATAAAGAATAGGTGAGATATATATATATATATATATATATATATATATACACACACACACAATGGAGTATTACTTGGTAATCAAAAAGAATGAGGTCTTGCCATTTGCAACTACATGGATGGAACTGGAGGGTATTATGCGAAGTGAAATTAGTCAGAGAAAGACAAAAATCATATGACTTCACTCATATGAGGACTTTAAGAGACAAAACAGATGAACATAAGGGAAGGGAAACAAAAATAATATAAAAACAGGGAGGGGGACAAAACAAAAGAGACTGATAAATATGGAGAAAAAACTGAGGGTTGCTGGAGGGGTTGTGGGAGGGGGGATGGGGTAAATGGGTAAGGGGCATTAAGGAATCTACTGAAATCATTGCTTCACTATATACTAACTAATTTGGATGTAAATTTTAAAAAATAAAAAATAAAGTTAAATTAAAAAAAGAATATTATTGAGGGGCGGCAAGATGGCGGCTTAGGAGGACGCTGGGCTCACCGCACGTCCTGCTGATCACTTAGATTCCATCTACACCTGCCTAAATAACCCAGAAAACCGCCAGAGGATTAGCAGAACAGAGTCGCCGGAGCCAAACGCAGACGAGAGGCCCACGGAAGAGGGTAGGAAGGGCGGCGAGGCGGTGCGCGCTCCACGGACTGGCGGGAGGGAGCCGGGGCGGAGGGGCGGCTCGCCGGCCAAGCAGAGCCCCCGAGTCGGGCTTGCAAAAGCGGAGGGGCCGGGCGGACTGTGTTCCGACAGCAAGCGCGACTTAGCGTCTGGGAGGTCAGAAATTAACAGCTCTGCTCGGAAAGCGGGAAGGCTGGAGGACAACCAGAGGGAGAGCTGCTGAGCCCCCTGACAACAGAGCTCAGTTTGGTGGGGAACAAAGGCGCTCGCCAGCGCCATTTCCCCCGCCCATCCCCCAGCCGAAATCCCAAAGGGAACCGGTTCCTGCCAGGGAACTTGCTCGCTCCGCAAACACCCAACTCTGCGCTTTGGCGGAGCCAAACCTCCGGCAGCGGATCTGACTCCCTCCCGGTGCCACAGGGCCCCTCCTGAAGTGGATCACCTAAGGAGAAGCGAGCTAAGCCTGCCCCTCCTGCCCCCGAGCACCTTGCCTACCCACCCCAGCTAATACGCCAGATCCCCAGCATCACAAGCCTGGCAGGGTGCAAGTAGCCCAGACGAGCCACACCACCCCACAGTGAATCCCGCCCCTAGGAGAGGGGAAGAGAAGGCACACACCAGTCTGACTGTGGCCCCAGCGGTGGGCTGGGGGCAGACATCAGGTCTGACTGCGGCCCCGCCCACCAACTCCAGGTATACACCACAGCACAGGGGAAGTGCCCTGCGGGTCCTCACCACGCCAGGTACTATCCAAAATGACCAAGCGGAAGAACTCCCCTCAGAAGAATCTCCAGGAAATAACAACAGCTAATGAGCTGATCAAAAAGGATTTAAATAATATAACAGAAAGTGAATTTAGAATAATAGTCATAAAATTAATCGCTGGGCTTGAAAACAGTATACAGGACAGCAGAGAATCTCTTGCTACAGAGATCAAGGGACTAAGGAACAGTCACGAGGAGCTGAAAAACGCTTTAAACGAAATGCATAACAAAATGGAAACCACCACAGCTCGGCTTGAAGAGGCAGAGGAGAGAATAGGTGAACTAGAAGATAAAGTTATGGAAAAAGAGGAAGCTGAGAAAAAGAGAGATAAAAAAATCCAGGAGTATGAGGGGAAAATTAGAGAATTAAGTGATACACTAAAAAGAAATAATATACGCATAATTGGTATCCCAGAGGAGGAAGAGAGAGGGAAAGGTGCTGAAGGGGTACTTGAAGAAATCATAGCTGAGAACTTCCCTGAACTGGGGAAGGAAAAAGGCATTGAAATCCAAGAGGCACAGAGAACTCCCTTCAGACGTAACTTGAATCGATCTTCTGCACGACATATCATAGTGAAACTGGCAAAATACAAGGATAAAGAGAAAATTCTGAAAGCAGCAAGGGGTAAACGTGCCCTCACATATAAAGGGAGACCTATAAGACTCGTGACTGATCTCTCTTTTGAAACTTGGCAGGCCAGAAAGAATTGGCACGAGATTTTCAGGGTGCTAGACAGAAAAAATATGCAGCCAAGAATCCTTTATCCAGCAAGTCTGTCATTTAGAATAGAAGGAGAGATAAAGGTCTTCCCAAACAAACAAAAACTGAAGGAATTTGTCACCACTAAACCAGCCCTACAAGAGATCCTAAGGGGGACCCTGTGAGACAAAGTCCCAGAGACATCACTATAAGCATAAAACATACAGACATCACAATGACTCTAAACCCGTATCTTTCTATAATAACACTGAATGTAAATGGATTAAATGCGCCAACCAAAAGACATAGGGTATCAGAATGGATAAAAAAACAAGACCCATCTATTTGCTGTCTACAAGAGACTCATTTTAGACCTGAGGACACCTTTAGATTGAGAGTGAGGGGATGGAGAACTATTTATCATGCGACTGGAAGCCAAAAGAAAGCTGGAGTAGCCATACTTATATCAGACAAACTAGACTTTAAATTAAAGGCTGTAACAAGAGATGAAGAAGGACATTATATAATAGTTACAGGGTCTATCCATCAGGAAGAGCTAACAATTATCAATGTCTATGCACCGAATACCGGAGCCCCCAAATATATAAAACAATTACTCATAAACATAAGCAACCTTATTGATAAGAATGTGGTAATTGCAGGGGACTTTAATACACCACTTACAGAAATGGATAGATCAACTAGACACACGGTCAATAAAGAAACAAGGGCCCTGAATGAGACATTGGATGAGATGGACTTGACAGATCTATTTAGAACTCTGCATCCCAAAGCAACAGAATATACTTTCTTCTCGAGTGCACATGGAACATTCTCCAAGATAGATCATATACTGGGTCACAAAACAGCCCTTCATAAGTTTACAAGAATTGAAATTATACCATGCTTACTTTCAGACCACAATGCCATGAAGCTTGAAATCAACCACAGCAAAAAGTCTGGAAAACCTCCAAAAGCATGGAGGTTAAAGAACACCCTACTAACGAATGAGTGGGTCAACCAGGCAATTAGAGAAGAAATTAAAAAATATATGGAAACAAACGAAAATGAAAATACAACAATCCAAACGCTTTGGGACGCAGCAAAGGCAGTCCTGAGAGGAAAATACATTGCAATCCAGGCCTATCTCAAGAAACAAGAAAAATCCCAAATACAAAATCTAACAGCACACCTAAAGGAACTAGAAGCAGAACAGCAAAGGCAGCCTAAGCCCAGCAGAAGAAGAGAAATAATAAAGATCAGAGCAGAAATAAACAATATAGAAACTAAAAAAACTGTAGAGCAGATCAACGAAACCAAGAGTTGGTTTTTTGAAAAAATAAACAAAATTGACAAACCTCTAGCCAGGCTTCTCAAAAAGAAAAGGGAGATGACCCAAATAGATAAAATCATGAATGAAAATGGAATTATTACAACCAATCCCTCAGAGATACAAACAATTATCAGGGAATACTATGAAAACTTATATGCCAACAAATTGGACAACCTGGAAGAAATGGACGAATTCCTGAACACCCACACGCTTCCAAAACTCAATCAGGAGGAAATAGAAAGCTTGAACAGACCCATAACCAGCGAAGAAATTGAATCGGTTATCAAAAATCTCCCAACAAATAAGAGTCCAGGACCAGATGGCTTCCCAGGGGAATTCTACCAGACGTTTAAAGCAGAGATAATACCTATCCTTCTCAAGCTATTCCAAGAAATAGAAAGGGAAGGAAAACTTCCAGACTCATTCTATGAAGCCAGTATTACTTTGATTCCTAAACCAGACAGAGACCCAGTAAAAAAAGAGAACTACAGGCCAATATCCCTGATGAATATGGATGCAAAAATTCTCAATAAGATACTAGCAAATCGAATTCAACGGCATATAAAAAGAATTATTCACCATGATCAAGTGGGATTCATTCCTGGGATGCAGGGCTGGTTCAACATCCGCAAATCAATCAACGTGATACATCACATTAACAAAAAAAGAGAGAAGAACCATATGATCCTGTCAATCGATGCAGAAAAGGCCTTCGACAAAATCCAGCACCCTTTCTTAATAAAAACCCTTGAGAAAGTCGGGATAGAAGGAACATACTTAAAGATCATAAAAGCCATTTATGAAAAGCCCACAGCTAACATCATCCTCAACGGGGAAAAACTGAAAGCTTTTTCCCTGAGATCAGGAACACGACAAGGATGCCCACTCTCACCGCTGCTGTTTAACATAGTGCTGGAAGTTCTAGCATCAGCAATCAGACAACAAAAGGAAATCAAAGGCATCAAAATTGGCAAAGATGAAGTCAAGCTTTCGCTTTTTGCAGATGACATGATATTATACATGGAAAATCCGATAGACTCCACCAAAAGTCTGCTAGAACTGATACAGGAATTCAGCAAAGTTGCAGGATACAAAATCAATGTACAGAAATCAGTTGCATTCTTATACACTAACAATGAAGCAACAGAAAGACAAATAAAGAAACTGATCCCATTCACAATTGCACCAAGAAGCATAAAATACCTAGGAATAAATCTAACCAAAGATGTAAAGGATCTGTATGCTGAAAACTATAGAAAGCTTCTGAAGGAAATTGAAGAAGATTTAAAGAAATGGAAAGACATTCCCTGCTCATGGATTGGAAAAATAAATATTGTCAAAATGTCAATACTACCCAAAGCTATCTACACATTCAATGCAATCCCAATCAAAATTGCACCAGCATTCTTCTCGAAACTAGAACAAGCAATCCTAAAATTCATATGGAACCACAAAAGGCCCCGAATAGCCAAAGGAATTTTGAAGAAGAAGACCAAAGCAGGAGGCATCACAATCCCAGACTTTAGCCTCTACTACAAAGCTGTCATCATCAAGACAGCATGGTATTGGCACCAAAACAGACACATAGACCAATGGAATAGAATAGAAACCCCAGAACTAGACCCACAAACGTATGGCCAACTCATCTTTGACAAAGCAGGAAAGAACATCCAATGGAAAAAAGACAGCCTCTTTAACAAATGGTGCTGGGAGAACTGGACAGCAACATGCAGAAGGTTGAAACTAGACCACTTTCTCACACCATTCACAAAAATAAACTCAAAATGGATAAAGGACCTAAATGTGAGACAGGAAACCATCAAAACCTTAGAGGAGAAAGCAGGAAAAGACCTCTCTGACCTCAGCCGTAGCAATCTCTTACTCGACACATCCCCAAAGGCAAGGGAATTAAAAGCAAAAGTGAATTACTGGGACCTTATGAAGATAAAAAGCTTCTGCACAGCAAAGGAAACAACCAACAAAACTAAAAGGCAACCAACGGAATGGGAAAAGATATTTGCAAATGACATATCGGACAAAGGGCTAGTATCCAAAATCTATAAAGAGCTCACCAAACTCCACACCCGAAAAACAAATAACCCAGTGAAGAAATGGGCAGAAAACATGAATAGACACTTCTCTAAAGAAGACATCCGGATGGCCAACAGGCACATGCAAAGATGTTCAGCGTCGCTCCTTATCAGGGAAATACAAATCAAAACCACACTCAGCTATCACCTCACGCCAGTCACAGTGGCCAAAATGAACAAATCAGGAGACTATAGATGCTGGAGAGGATGTGGAGAAACGGGAACCCTCTTGCACTGTTGGTGGGAATGCAAATTGGTGCAGCCGCTCTGGAAAGCAGTGTGGAGGTTCCTCAGAAAATTAAAAATAGACCTACCCTATGACCCAGCAATAGCACTGCTAGGAATTTATCCAAGGGATACAGGAGCACTGATGCATAGGGCCACTTGTACCCCAATGTTCATAGCAGCACTCTCAACAATAGCCAAATGATGGAAAGAGCCTAAATGTCCATCAACTGATGAATGGATAAAGAAATTGTGGTTTATATACACAATGGAATATTACGTGGCAATGAGAAAAAATGAAATATGGCCTTTTGTAGCAACGTGGATGGAACTGGAGAGTGTGATGCTAAGTGAAATAAGCCATACAGAGAAAGACAGATACCATATGGTCTCACTCTTATGTGGATCCTGAGAAACTTAACAGGAACCCATGGGGGAGGGGAAGGAAAAAAAAAAAAAAGAGGTTAGAATGGGAGAGAGCCAAAGCATAAGAGACTGTTAAAAACTGAGAACAAACTGAGGGTTGATGGGGGGTGGGAGGGAGGAGAGGGTGGGTGATGGGTATTGAGGAGGGCACCTTTTGGGATGAGCACTGGGTGTTGTATGGAAACCAATTTGTCAATAAATTTCAGAAAAAAAAAAAAAAGAATATTATTTGGAAAGGCTTTCATTTTATTTCAGCTAACAGGTGTGTGTAAAATGGCAACCGAATATTACAATTGTATATGCAGTTTGAAATTGTTCCAAAGTGTTTTTAAACGGGACCAAGTATTTTCCAAAGGCCTTTTAAAAGTGATTGTTAGGGGCACCTAGGTGGTTCAGTTGGTTAAGCATCCCACCCCTGATTTCAGTTCAGGTTATGATTTCACGGATTCATGAGATTCAGCCCCATATCAGGCTCTGTGTTAACAGCCCAGGATTCTCTCTCTCCCTCTCTCTCAGCCCCTCCTCCCATAGTGCTTGTGCTCTCTTTCTCTCTCTCCCAAAATAAATAAATAAACTTAAAAAAATAATAAAATAAAAGTGATTGTTAAATTTCTAGATTGCAAATAGTAAAATAATAATTTTGTAAAGTGGAATTTGAGGCCTATGAAAAATCAAGTGTTTTCATTTCTGACTTCAATAAATTAAACATTGGTGTTAAAAAAATTAACCTAATACATATTATTTTCAGAATATGAAGACCACCTTGAGAATTCATGCTCAAACATGCACATACAAACATAGCTTCAAACCTCACATTTTACATTGCATTGTAGGATAGTTTAGAGGCAGTAACTATTTCTTCTTTGACGTTATCCTTAGTTTCTACCCCACTATCTTCCTGCTTGATATTCAGTGTCTTCCTTCTTGTTGATGCTAAATGAATGAAGCTCCCAAAATGCTGGCTGGCAAGCTCTTCAGTATGGTACTACTATGGCCTTGCACACCTATTTGTCCTGTCTCTGCTCTGACTCTGGGTTGGAAAGAGGAACTGATATCTTTACTTTCTCCTACATCATTGGGAGCACTGTTCTTCCCAATATGTAAAGCATAGGCTTTATGCATCCTGCTTTATGCAACTTTGCATTTCCAGTATCTGGGGACTTTAAAGATTGCCCGTAAATTTCAACCAAAAATCCATAGGAAATTGGGCCTTGACCATCTACCATGCTATCTCAGAGTTTGTAATACAGGTATGAAGATTTATTGTGGCAATGGGCCATACATCTAGTAAGCTAATCTCTTTATTACTTTCTGCTAAAACAGAACAAACTAAATCAAATTGTCTTCTCCATAAGAGCTCTAAGATTTTGGAAAAAATACAGCTGACGTCCCCTGAATCTATACTCTTGGCTAAAAAATCAAAGAATACTGTTTCCATTCCTTACATTGTTGCTCTTACCATTGTTTCCTTGAGCTACACCTAGGATGAAATCAGAAAAGTAGTTTCTGATCAATACAATGGGACTCTCACCTTCTGTGAACTGGACACTATTTCTTTTAATGCAGCCTAAGATGGCAGCAGATGAGATGTGGCATTAAGCACTGCCAGATGTTTTGTGGTTTATATTCTGAGAGTCATCCCTGCAACTCATGTAATTCTGAACAGAGGTGTAGGTCATAGTTCCTATGTGTCCTTAGAGGTTTCTATTTTCACCCCAAATCAATGACAATCATGGCAGCTGACTACCTGGTCTATATCGTCAGTCTGAGAAAATACCTTTCCTTTCTTTTATATTATTTTTTTAAATTTTTTGAAGTTTATTCATTTACTTTGAGAAACAGAGACAGCAAGCAGGGAAAGGGCAGAGAGAGGGAGAGAGAGAGAATGCAAAGCAGGCTCCCAACTGTTAGCATGGAGCCCAACACAAGGCTCAAACTCACAAACCGCGAGATCATGACCTGAGCTGAAACCAAGAGTCAGATGCTTAACTGACTGAACTACCCAGGAACCCCTCCTTTGTCTCATGTTAAACAATGATAATTTCTTACGTTATAACTTCTAAAATTATCTGTTTCCCCTTATACACAGGACCTTAGCTAGGTACTATTTTTATATGAGCCAATACCTTTTTCTAAATATGTTATCTGAAAGATGAACTCTTAGGACAAATGCCCTTGGCAAAAACAGACATATTAATTCTTTAAAACAACTATCTCTTTAGCTCTATCCAAAGTAAAAACATATGTGGGAAAAATACTGATTTTACTTACTTGTAAATTATGTTAATATCTAATTGGCTGGAAAAGCAAAAAGCCACCTTAAAATTACACATCTTAGCTGTATTAACTATAAATCTGATAGTTTCAAGATGATGTCTAAAAATTTTCCTGAGAGTCTTTCATAAAGTTACTTATCATAAATTACTAAAAATACTGGCAAAAGGTATGATTTAATTTATCTCCTACTTTCTACCCCTCTGCTACAAAGCAGGATGGTGACTGTCTTAGCACTGTCAAAAGAATGCAGAGTATAGACATTATATGATTCTAAGAATACAGTAAAATAGTCTGAGTAACTTTTTTGGATAATAATATTATCAAATTTTTATGTAATTGTACTCAGTACAAAATATGAGATTCATTTTCCTACAAGGTCAATTAAATATGCAATTAAAAGTTATTCCCACATGTCTTCCTCCCAAGGCTGTCAGTGCAAATTCTCCAGGGTCATCATCTCTCCACCAATTTGTACATTGTACAGAATCAGTCATGCAAACTGTGTTCCAAATGGCTTTAAAATATTAAAAGTTCCATTTTACAATTTCTTCTGCTCAGTGATCAGTGTGGTGAATCTCCTTCATCTTGATCAAGGTCATAAAGTTTTTTATTCTTCCAAGTGCCTGATCTTGTGGGTTGTAGCAGGAGGAAAGAATGAAGGGGAGAGAGCAGGTCATGAAAAAGAAACAGTGCAATCAGCATCAGGAAAGAGATGATATTTAAGAATAATTAAACAAAGTTCCTCTCATTCTGGATGTTTCTTTCTACCTTTTGTAACTTATTCAGCCAGATGGCCATTGTTCATGACTCAAAAGAAATGAAAAAAGGGCACCTAAAAATAATCAAATTTTGTCTTTATAATTTCAAACATCTAGGTTCAGAGGATAGGAATAACTTTTATTCAGAGTCAATATATTTGGGAGAAGTTATGATCAGTAGAAAAAATTTAATAGTTTCCCTACTACCTTCCCATTCTTCCAAAGTGAAAAAAAATTCCCTGATTTGGGGAAGGCTAGTGATAGAGGAAGGGCAAAGAGGGGGAAAGGTTTGTGAGGGATTGAAAATTAGGATGTAAGGACCCATTCTGGAATGAACAGTAGGCAGGAACAGAAACTAGTAAAAACTACCAACCTCAGAGTCTATTTAGTTATTTTACTCTTGGTAAATGGTGAAGATTTAAAATCAACTCCATGGGATGAGACAGCCTTAAGTAAAACCTTCCATTCTAAATTTTATCAGGCAAAATTTAGAACTATAAGGAGTAATTCAAAGTGGAAAAAGATAACACATGTATCTCAGAAACCATGAATTCAAAGAACTGGGTGAAGGATGCAATAAACCCAACATTGGCCTTAGGCTAATACATCAATTATATATGCACCCAGATGAGGGAAATAAAATTTATTTTCAAGCATTTGTAGAAATTTGCACAAATATGAATAAAAGCAAAAATAAAGTTTAAAGTTTCCCCAAATCTATCATGCAAGAGTCACAAACAACAAAAAAGTAATATAATATTAGAAAAATAAATGTCAAAAAGCACACTAACCCAAATATCTCAAAAAATAAATTCACAATTTTGAATATTTTTTAGGAAAAAGTGGAAATAAAATGTAAATTAAAAAATTTTTGTAAAAAAGGAAAACATAATAAACCACACTGCAATTCACACCTGAGTGTTTCAGCTAAAGCAGTAACAAAAGGGAGATATATAGCCCCAACTGCATTTATAAGAACACTACCAGGCCTGAAAAAAATGAATTAAGATTTCATTGCAAGAAGGTAGAAAAAGAACAAGAAAATAAAACACTCTAAATAGAAGAAAATAATAATTATTAAACAAAATAATAAAACAAAAAACTTCATGGATTCAATCAACAGTTACATAATTTTTTTAAATAATAAAAAAGACAAAACTAACCAGTGTGATTTTATTTTCAAAGAGAATGAAGATGTGAATAAACAACATCAGCAATGAAAAATGGGTAACTAATTATTAAGTAACTTACCAGTTAAGATTAAATACCATACATTAGACCCAGCAATCCCACTTTTGGGTGTACATCCAAAAGAAACTAAATCAGTATTTTGAAGAGATTTTTTCACTCCCATGTTCATTGCAACACAATTCACAATAGCCAACATACAGAAACAACCTAAATGTTTATCAATGGATGAATGGCTAAAGAAAACGTAGTGTGTGTGTATGTAACGGAATATTATTCAGCCATAAAAAAGAAGGAAATCCTGCCAGCTGTGACAATATGGATGAACCTGGAATAGTTAATGCTAAATGAAATAATACAGACACAGAAAGATAAATACTGTATGTACTTAACCATATGTGGAATCTAAACAAAACCAAACCAAAGTCAAACTCATAGAAACAGTAGAATGGTGATCACCACAGACTAGATAGGGGGGAAAATGGGAGATGCTAATCAAAGAAAGGGTCAAACTTTCAGTTATAAGGTGAATAAGTACTCGTGCTCACTTTGGCAGCACATATACTAAAATTGGATGAGTACAGAGAACATAAGTGTGACCCCTGTGCAAAGATGACATGCAAATTCATGAAGTGTTCCATATCTTTTCACTTTCTTACACCATACACAAAAATAAATTCAAAATGGATGAAAGACCTATATGTGAGATCATAAACCATCAAAATCCTCAAGGAGAACATAGGCAGTAACCTCCTTGACATTAGCCACAGCAACTTCTTACTAGATATGTCTCTGGAGGCAAGGGAAATAAAAGCAAAAATCAACTATTGGAACTTCATCAAGATAAAAAGCTTCTGCACAGCAAAGAAAACAATCAACAAAACTAAAAGGCAACCTTCAGAATGAGAGAAGTTATTTGCAAGTGACATATCGGATAAAGGATTAGTATCCAAAATCCATAAAGAACTTACCAAACTCAACATCCATAAAACAAATAATCCAGTGAAGAAATGGGCAGAAGACATGGATAGACATTTTTCCATAGAAGACATACATGTGGCTAACAGACATGTGAAAAGATGCTCAACATCATTCATCATCAGGGAAATACAAATCAAAACTACAATGAGATATCACGTCAGAAAGGACAGGAAATAACAAATGTCGGCAAGGATAGGGAGAAAAGGGAACCCTCTTACTGCTGGTGGGAATGCAAACTGGTGCAGCCACTCTGGAAAATAGTACGGAGGTTCCTCAAAAAGTTAAAAATAGAAATATACCCCACGGGACACATGTACCTCAATGTTTATACCAGCATCATCAACAATAGCCGAATTATGGAAAGAGCCCAATGTCCATCAATTGATGAATACACACACACACACACACACACACACACTTGAATATTACTCAGCCATCAAAAAGAATGAAATCTTGGGGCGCCTGGGTGGCGCAGTCGGTTAAGCGTCCGACTTCAGCCAGGTCACACTCTCGCAGTCCGTGAGTTCGAGCCCCGCTTCGGGCTCTGGGCTGATGGCTCAGAGCCTGGAGCCTGTTTCCGATTCTGTGTCTCCCTCTCTCTCTGCCCCTCCCCCGTTCATGCTCTGTCTCTCTCTGTCCCAAAAATAAATAAAAACGTTGAAAAAAATTTTTTTAAAAGAATGAAATCTTGCCATTTGCAACAACATGGATGGAGCTAGAATGTATTATAGAAGCAAAATAAGTCAGAGAAAGCTGAATATCATATGATTTCACTCGTGTGGAATTTAAGAAATGAAACAATTAACATAGGGGGAAAAAGAGAGAGAGAGAGAGAGAGAGGCAAGTCATAAAACATAGTCAACTATAGAGAACAGACTGAGGGTTGCTGGAGGGGAGATGAGTTAAATAGGTGATGGGTATTAAAGAAGGCACTAATTGTGATGAGCACTGGGTGTTATATGTAAGTGATGAATCACTGAATTCTACCCTTAAAAGTAATATTACACTATATGTCAAATAACTGGAATTTAAATTAAAACTTGAAATGAAACAAAAAAAAGATAAGTAAGTTCTGGGACCTAATGTACAACATAGTGACTATACTTAATAAACTGTATACTAGACTTAAAATTTGTTAAGAATAGAGCCTAAGCATTCTCACTATGCACATGCAGAAATAAAGGTAACTATATAAAGTGAACAATATGTTAATTAATTTGATTAAGTGGTAATCATTTCATAATATATGCATATATCAAGTAATCACATTTTATACTTTAAACATATACAATTTATTCATATTTATGCCTAAATAAAGCTGGAAGAAAAGACTAAATAAAGGTAAACAAAAGACAGTGATCAACATAATAGAAACACATATGAAAATCTAGATAACATGAAAAAATTCTAGGGAAATATAAACCAGCAAAAGTGGCCTATCATGAAAAAAAATCATAAAATCGAAGAAAGAGTAGTTAAATTTTTAGAACCACAAAGATATCAGGACCTACTAAATTTTTTAAGCCATTTTGAATTGTACAAAAATATAAAAACTGTTCTGATATATAGAACAGAAAATAGACAATTTTTAATTTTCTGAGCTTAGTAATATCTGGGGCCCCATGACAGAAAAGTACAAGAAAGCAAAAACATGTATTAACTACACTTATAAACACAGAAGCAAAATTCAAAGAGTATCAGCAAATCACAATCAACACTTCACTGTAATGACCTCATGACCAATAGTTTAATCACAAAATTGCAAGGGCAGCACAATTTAAGAAAATTTACCAACAAAGTTGTCACCAAAATAATCTATCTAAATGAGAAAAAACATAATCAAGTTAATATGTATCAATACAATATCTAGAAATCATTCATGATAAAAAAAAACTCTTGGCAAATAGCTGTCATAAATGTATCTACCAGATATGTATAACAAATACCTGTACAGCATAAGATGCAAAGTCTAAAATAATTTACATTAAATTCAGAAATTAAATAAGTCATCTCTTATCACCACTACTAATCAAAATTGTCCTAAAGGTTCTAGCCACTGAAAAAGATAAGAGGAAAAAATAAACGGAGTATATATGCAGAAGTTGGAAGATCTGAAGTAAAATATTTTCAGCAGATATGATCATCTATATAATCAATACAAGATAACCAGCCAACAAACAAGTAAAACTAAAGTGGAAATTTCACAGTGCCCAAATACAAGATCAACACAGAAAACACAACAATTAATAGCTACTCTGTATAGCAACAATGAGACATTAAAAAAAAAAAACTAATTCAGGACTATGAAATTTGGAACGCATACATTTGGATGGATTTGAATCAAGCTGGAAACTACGAACTTTAAAATTACCTGAAGTCACGTTTGGTAAACAAAACCTCCTTTCCTGTCTGCAATCTAAGGAAGCCAGCCCTTCCTCCTAAATAAATAAATAAATAAATAATAACGCGACTTCCAGGCAGGGCTTTTGCCCTGATGCAGCGAGCGTCCTTTTTTGGTTCTGGTTCGTCTGAGAAACCCAGCTGGAAGCTCTAGGCAGAGGCTGTTTCACGACTGTTATTTGCACAACCGAACAGAAGCCATTTTTGACATTAGGGACTACCTCTGTGCTTTATAGGAGACCTAGCTTTAGTTTTGTGTGGTGTTCTTTTGTGTGAAGATTTGGTGTCCCTGAGCGTGGCATAGACAATCTTACCCCTCGTGTTTGCTCACACCCGCTAAGGCTTGTCCGCTGAAGTGCACCTGCTGAGGCGCACCCTCTTGGGGCCTTGATACTGTAGCAATGGCAGAGGCTGCCACAGAGACAGATCGCAACATTGTAACCTTTGAGGATGTGTGCATATACTTCTCCCGAGAGGAGTGGGACCTACTCGATGAGGCTCAGAAATGCCTATACTGTCATGTGGGTCTGGAGAACTTCCTACTGGTGACCTCACTGGGACTTACAATTTCCAGATACCATTTAATTCCCCAACCACAGCCGGCATGGAAGCCCCCAGTTCCTGAAAATATAGCCGTAGCTCCAGCCGAGGCAGGGATGGTCCAGGAGAGCCCTGACCCCTGTCAAAGAACAGAGAATAAAGATGCATCTTCTGGGCAAGGTGTTTTTATACGACAATCACAGGTGAGAACTCTCACAGTGGATACTTACAACCAAAAGAGCCACCCATGTGACATGTGTGACCCAATTTTGAAAGATATCTTGTGCCTGGCTGGCCAGCAGGGAATATCTTATGAGCAGGAGGCATACCCATGTAAGTCATATGGAAGAACCTTCTGGGTCACTGTAAATACTGACCAAATCCTGAGGCCACAGAGTGGAGAGGCATTCCCTAGAATGGAAAAAGACCATATCTTCTCTGTGAAGAGGTGCAGAAGTCACATGTCAGAGGCCTTCACTTACAGGGAAGATGGGGAGTACTCCTTGACCAGCTCTGGATGTGTCTAGCACCATGTCTTTCAAGACGAGACACAGCTATGCATTAGCACTAAGTGTGAAGAAGCCCTTCACACTGGACAAAATGATTGCAAGTGCAGTGAGTGTGGGGAAGCTTTCAACGACAAAGACAAATGTGTTCAACACCAGAAAACCCACACTAGAGAAAAGCTTCATGAGTGCAATGACTGTGAGAACGGTTTTGTCTACAACTCTAGCCTCCAAGCACACCAGAGAGCTCACATGGGATCAGAGCCTAATGACTGTGCTGAATGTGGTAAATCTTTTATCAGAAAATCCCATCTTGTTCAGCACCAGAGAATTCACACCGGATCAAAGCCTTTTGAGTGCGGTGAATGTGGGAAGGCCTTTGGCCGCAAAGACACCCTTATTCAGCACCAGAAAATTCACAGGGGAGAAAGGTCTTTCACATGCAGCAGATGTGGGAAAGCCTTTCTCCGAAAAGACACACTTGCTGAGCACCAGAAAAGCCACACTGGGGAAAAATCTTATAAGTGCGATGGATGTGGGAAATTCTTTAGTCACAGTTCCTACATTAAAGTACATAAGAGAATTCACAGTGGACAAAGGCCCTATGTGTGCAGTGAATGTGGGAAAGCCTACATCAGTCATCCCCACCTTATTCAACACCAGAAAGTTCACACTACAGCAAGGCTTATGGGTGAAGTGAATGTGGAAAGTTCTTTGCTGAGAATTCCAGCCTCATTATACACCAGAGACATAACACCAGAGCAAAGGCTTATGTGTTCAGCCAATCTGGGAGCATCTACAGAAAACATTTCCACCTGGCTTGGCACATAAAAGTTCATACCAAAGAAAGGCCTCATGTGTGTATGAGTTTTCGTGATCCTTTAGCTACATCTTTCAAGTTCACTTAGCACCAGAAACTTCACACTAAAGAGAGACCTTAAGAGATAAGGGAACATGCTTTCTCCTTGCTCAATACAGCATGACTCAAAGTAGCCTTTGAGATGAAGTTGACAACTTGAAGTTGAACTTTGTATATGTAGATATCCATTCTGGGAAGAGAACTACAGGTTCCAGGTATGTGGAAAGGTTTCAGGAGCTACTTTTACATGTTTTTAATCTTCCCAGGGCCTTCACTTGGCCTAAGCTATGCCATTGCCTGTATCTATTGCAGCCACCATTGCACTTCTGCCAGCAGTCAGGGACCCACACTATGTGTCTGTTACCCCACTGTACTCCGGTAAAGCACACCTCCACCCTCTCTCCTATTTCCTGGAGGGACTCATAAGTGATATGAATCCACGTAAGGATCCTCATTTCCTACCCATGGATGGTTTCAATTTGGACATAATCCAGCACCTGTCAGAAAGATCTGAACTGGAATCTGCTGCAGTTTTCCAGAGGTTTTTGTTTTCCATGGACAGTATTGACTCTACATGAGATAGCTGAGATGGATTTCCCCAGCCTCCAAACCACCCAGCCTTGGAACTGCCTGCCCCACAGTGATCTGATTTATGCAATGAAACAGACTTATTGTTAAAGCCTTTACTCTGTTCCGTTCACTGTGTGGGGTTGATTGAGAAAAGAAATGGGCTTTCAAGAAACAGGTCATGACTCACTGAGCCCATTTCTTCCCTTCACACCTGTATATAAGGGTGTTGATTGCTTTCCACAATCTGAAAGAAAACTAGGACTGTGAGCTAAATAGAGTTGTGCTGTCTAATATGGTGGGCACTGGTCACATATAACTACTGGGCATTTGAAATGTGGCTGGTCGGAGCTGAGATATACTATAACTATAAAATGCACACTGGATTTCTAAAATATAATATGAAAAAAAGAGAGAGTGAGAAAGAATGTAAAACATCTTACAAGCTTTATATTGACCATATGTTAAATGATAATGTTTGGGGTACATTTGGCTAAATATAATATGTCACTGAACTGTTTTTTAAAAAGAGAGCAAGATATGGGCTTTGCCAGCTCAAAGGGGAGAACACATTTTATGAGGGCCCCAAACTTTATGTGTATCAGAGATGGCAAAATGGCAGAGAACAGATCTCAGTCTAATTTGGCCAAATTGGCAATGCTGCGTAAGCCTTATTAGGAAAAACTGTTTTCAGCCTTGTGGGAGTAATCTTATGTCCTAGATGTCAGGATCTCTTATGAGCCCTAAGCTCACCCTGATGAAGGGGTAAGTGGTATGACAACCTCCAGTGCTTTCGGGAACAGCATGACTTAAGTTCCTTTTGCCTAGGGATGTGTCACATTCCCCAACACTGTTGAGGTACAGCTGTCTCCAGAGACCTACCCAGAAGTTACAGCCCCTGTGAAGTACAAAATACAGTAGGCAGATAAGACCTTCAGGGGTTAAGTGGGAAACAGAATTGATATATTTCTTGTTCTGATGCATAGAATATTGTCATTTTTCCTGACATTCAAATTTATTAAGGGTAAAGATACAATTTTTGTTTTACTACTTTCCAAAATTTTAAGCATTAACATTTAGTAATGCTAAGTCTGGCAAATATTGTTTTATTTAGATATCCTTTTTAAATAATGTTTATTTACTTATTTTTCCTAGAGAGATAGGCACAAGTAGGGGAGGAACAGAGAGAGAAAGAGACACGTTCCGAAGTGGGCTCCAACGTCTGAGCTCAGGAACTGTGAGATCATGACCTGAGCTGAAGTCAGACGCTTAACCAACTGAGCCACCCAGGTGCCACTAGATATCCTAAAATAGGTTTGATTAGAATTTATTTAGAGAAGGTTTGATTATCATTTATTTAGAGAAAGCAAACCTTTCAAAAATTAAATTTAATAAATAAAGTATAGCATTAAGATTAAAAAACATAATATAGAAACACTATAGAGAAACATTAATTAGGGAATGGTAGAGTTTGTGGCAGGTTAGAGGTTATGTATCTACTCTGAAGGGCGTACACAAATTTCATGTGACTGTGTCTCTGGGTTAAAGGTGTACAGAAATCCTTAGTACCTACAGACCTCTTTATCTCCTCTGACAGAGGTCAGTGTCAGAGCAAATAATCAAAAGGTTTTCTGGATTCTTATACTCCCTCAGCTGTAGACCTTAGACATCACTGCACATACAGGTACACCAGTGCAGGAAAGAGAGATCCTACAGTCTCAGGTGGGTCTTGTGACAGAGCCAGTGTTTGGGTGGACATGGTATTAATTGTTCTCTAGTTTTTGCTGTCACTGAGGCAGGGCTGACCCTACCAAGACATGAGAAGTGGAAAATAGTTGAGTCAATATAGGGTTGGTTGATTTTCTAAGAGAAATGGGAGATCCAGATTTTTATGTGGAAGCATTTTATCTCTTAATAGCCGTATTGGTGTATAATTGGAATATAATAAACTGCACACATTTAAATTGTAAAATTTGATGAATTTTGACATATGTGTACACCTGTAATACCATCACCATAATTAAAGTAATGAGCATATCATTACCCCCAAAAGTTTTCTCCTGCCCCTTCATAATCTTTTCCTGTTACCCCTCCCTAATCCCTCATTCTCATTTGTCCATTGATTTGTTTTATTTCACAGTATAGTTTAATTTGCACTTTCTGGAATTTTATACAATAATTAATATAATAATAATATAATAATATATATTAAATAATAAAGCTTTTTACCTTCTTTCAGTAAGCATAATAGTTTACAGATTAATATTTATTTATTTATTTATTTATTTATTTATTTATTTTTGCTGAGTAATACTTCGCTGTGTATGGATGTAATACACTTGTTCACCCATCAGTTGTTGACGGACATGAAAGTTCTTTCCAGTTTCTGATTATTAAAAATAAAGTTTGTTTGAAAGAAAAAAAAAGAGTCTGTAATGAATTTACAAAGTCAGTTGCCTTGCAAAAAGAAAGGCAACTCGTCAAGAACAAACCCCTCCGCTCATATTGCCCATGAAGAAGCAGATTCTGGCATGATCCAGGGAGGAATTTCAAGATGTGGGGAGGAGATAGCACTTATATCCAATGTAATTGCAAATTCTTGCTAATTTGTGTAAGCAAGAAATCAGGAGGTATAATGGGAATGGATTTTAAGTTTGCTAGACCAAGGAGAATAGAACATTAGGTTAAATGAGGTAAAATTGATCAAGATAGGTAAACTTACCTGAGATTTGGCATTTAATGGGCAAAGTGAAGCAGCTAGAAGCAGATCTAATAGCTCGCTAAAGCCCAGACTGAGTGGTGGCCTACATGAAAGAGTGCAAATGCTCCAGAATTTCCTTGCAACAACTTTTCTGTATCTCAGAGGTATGACTCCTGCAAATTACATTTCCAAGTTTTTTGTTCTTTGGCTTGCATGTAGGTTTTAGACAGTGGGAGGCACTTAAGGGAGACTGGACGGCAGAAGGTAAGGGGAATCCAGGTTTCTTCTCCTCCCTCTATGCATCAGCTGGTTTCTCTGGCAATGTCTGCATCTCCTTCTTTGTTCCAGTAACCATTCCAAACAGTCCTGCCATGGCTCCAGCATTTGCCAAGTGATCTTGAGCCTTAGACACCAGTAACACCACCCTAGGTTTCTCCCTCTAACCTAGAGGTGGTGATTATTTCCTGTCTGATACTAATGTCTGTGTTGCCCTGCCTCCCCTCAGTTTTGGGATCCCAATGCATCTATCAACTGACTAGCTGATTTCCTGAAGTAAATTCCTTCTGTTTAAATACTCATTTAAAGTATTTTTTGTTAAGTCCTGTTTTTTTCTAGTTATAGTCTTTTTTTTTAATGTTCATTTATTTTATTTTAGAGAGAGACATAGCAGGGAAGGAACAGACAGAGAGGGAGGGAAAGAATCCCAAGCAGGCTCCTTGCTGCCAGCACAAAGCCCAACATGGGGCTTGATCTCACAAACCCTGAGATCATGAACTGATCAAGAGTCGGACGCTTAACTGACAGAGCTACCCGGGTGCCCCTCTAGTTATATTCTAACTAGTGAACAATTATGCTGAAAGAATGTGAGAAGAAAGGTGTGTGAGTGAGAAATATGGGAGATAAACATTTTTAGTCATGGTTTCTGCAGAAAATAGATTATTCAAAAGATAGTTGAAGAAAATTTAATGAAAGGGCTATTTATAGAGTTGAGAAAAAGATTAAAGAACTCAATAGAATGGTGATGCACCCAGAGACTAACAATAGTGTGAAGCTATTCCCAGCCTTACAAAAGAAGGCAAGAGAGAAACCATGAATGTGGGAACTGACAAAATCTATAACTATGGGAAAGGGCCCCCGACAGGAGTTGTGGCCATAGGTAGGGGGACACAGCCACTATTAAACTGTTATCTGGCAAGGAAGGATCATCTAGAAGTGGGAACAGACACATGACCTCCCTCTGCTCCTGACCTTACTTAGATCCTTTTCCAATACCTTTCATTGGCAAAATGCAATTATAAGCCAAAGCCCAAGGGGGCTCTGGTGATTCAGTCCATAGTGGTCATCCAGTCAGCACATAGAACAGAGCAGAGAGAGACAGAGATTGGATCTAGAAAAACAAAAGAGATTGACCCGCATAACCAACTAATGAGTTGAAAGTTGAGAGTACCTGCTAAAACTGATAAATCAAGAAACAGCTGTAAAAGTATGTTTCAAGGGAAAAACACAGTTTCCTCACATACAACATTTCTGATACTGGGTGTGTGGGGTTTTTCCCCACATTGGATGACTCTCTAACACCAGTCAAATGTCCCACAATTCAATTCAATCATAATATTAACTGAAGTTAGCACAGACACCACAGGTTAAGGGCTTAGTCCCGGGAGACTGCTCCCTACGTCACATGCCAATTGAATGTAGTAGGTCCCCAGGTTATGCACAACTCCTATCTGACAAATCAGAGGTTCCCATGACCCTCTACTCAGGTTTGATAATTTGTTAGAATGGTTTACAGAACCCAGGAAAACAGTTTACTTACTATTGCTGACATATTACGAGGGATATTTTAAAGGATACAGATGAACAGTCAGATGAAGAGAACATAAGGCAAGGTCTGCAAGGATCCCAAGCATAGGGGCTTCTGTCATTGTCAACTTGGAGTATGCCACCCTCCCAGCATGTAGATGTGTTTACCAACCTGGAAGCCCCTCGAGCCCCATACTTTTGGGATTCTCACGGAGGCTTCACCATATAGGCATGATTTAATCGTTAACTCAATCTCCAGCCTCTCTCCTCTTCTGAGGACGGGCAGTAGCATTGAAAGTTCTAAGCTTCTAATCACAGCTTGGTCTTTCTGGCTTCCAGCTCCCATCCTGAAACTATCTGGGAGCCCGCCAAAATTACCTCATTGGAACAAAAGAACACTACCATCACCCAGGAAATTCTAGGGGGATTTGGGAGTTCTGTGCCAGGAATTGGAGTTAAAGACCAAATATTAAGAGATCCTAGTGGTCTTTCTAGGAAATTCCAAGGGCTTTACAAGCTCTATGCCAGGAAACAGGGGCAGAGACCAATATATATATTTTATAGTATTTTACAGTATATTATATATAAAGATAATATAGCTAAAAGAGTTGAAAATGATCACTTCTGAAAGTGAGATGCAAAAGTAGTTTATTTTCCATAAGCCATAATAAACTTTGAATATTTAAACTATGTACATGTATGCATGTGTATATACATATTGTTTTGTGTGCTGGTCTCAGCTTATCAATAACCAATGTTGTGGCTGAACTGGTCCTAAAGGTTATTATGATTGCAAGCTGCCCTTCAGCAATAACCACCAGAAAACTTTAAAAAAACATTTATTACTTACAGATCTTGGAAATTACATAGCATACCTGGGGCCACACATCAAGGTCATAGGTAGAGAGAGTACAGGCCTGGGGTTCTGCTTTTATTGGGGTCAAGGGTGAGGACCTAACATTTCACAGACTCTTTCTTTATTGGTGAATTTAAAACGTAAGAGTGGGAATTTAAAGTTTGGGAAGAGAAAAAACAAGTGGCCCAAACCAAGATCTCTAAAACAAAGGAGTGGGGTGCGTGGCCTGGCTCTTTACCTGGCCATGTGACTGGCAATGTGTTTATTCAAGATAACTGTTGTTGAAGTGGATGCCTCTGCAACCAAAGCTTAAATCAGGAACTTGCATTACAAAAAAAAAAGAGAAAACCAACTATCAGGGCTTACACTACATAATACACTACACTTTATAAACATATATGTATATATCATGCAATTTAATTAAAAATAAAATTCTTAGAAGAAAAGTGAAAACACTTTGGTGTCAGTAGCCTCATTTGCCTGGGACAGTACCCATTTGCCCCTGTTGCTGCTATGTAATTATTCACAGTGCTCTCTTTTATCTTCCGTGGTAGGCAGAATAATGCCCCCTTCTCTAAGACATCCATATGGTAATACCTGGAACCTGTAAATGCTACCATCTATGACAAGAAAAAAAAAAGATCTTTGCTTATGTAGTTAAGGTAAGGATTTTGAGATTGGGAGTCCATCCTGATTATGAGGGGGCACCCTAACTGCAATTACATGTATCTTTATGAGATAGAGGCAGAGGAAAATTGGACAAACACAAAGGAGGAAAAGGTGAGGTGACCATGGAGGCAGGGAATGGAGTTATGCAGAAACAACACAAGGAAAGTTGACAACCACCAGAAGCTGGAAGAGGCAGGGAACAGATTTCTTCATTAAAGACTCTGGGGAGGAGGGAGAATGGCTCTGCTGACCCTTTGATTTCAGCCCAGTGAAACTGATATAGGAATGGGTCTGTGAGAGCACAAATTTCTGTTGGTTTTTTTTTTTTTAAGCAGACCAACTGTATGATAATTTGTTACAACAGGAAACTAACACATTGTCAAAAGTGCCCCATAATGGAAGATAAATTATACACTCATGCTATCTCCATCTCAGTGAGTCCATTTCTTAGCTGTCCTTACATCCCATTCTGCCCATTTTCCTTCACTCTCAGCTAATAAATATAATATCTATTTTATCAATAAGTGGACATGTTCAGATAGGAAATTTCTCAATGTCTGGCCTCCAGTTGACTCATGATTTTCAGGAATACTAATCTTTAACTCCTTTTTGCTGCTCTTAGAGGAGGTTTTAACCTAACATTTGTGCTCCCTATTTGGAGGCAGATTTGAGATCTTCAGATTTCTGAAATGTTCTTGCATAAGTAACCATGAGGCAGGAAGCCTGGACAATGGTCACCATCCCCTCCAGAAAGCAGTTTACAGAGGAAGCAGTTATCTGTGAGATAGAGACAGAAGGCTGCTGGCCTACACAACACCTATGTGTGCATCCAGGTGGATGGCGCCCAGCCCTAAGGTAAGCACTCTCCACAACCGTAGGCAGTGGCCCTGGATAGACACCAGTTTCACAGAAGATAATGCAGAAAAAAGTACTTGTTAAGAAGTTCAGAATTCAAAGAAGAGAGGTTGAATTTGAATCACTGATAAACACAGATACAGAAAATAGATACACAGATACAGTAGAAATAGAAGATTTCAAAATTCCTAATGGATATTTGCCATGAACTTCAGGCACTATAGGACGTTCTTCGTGATGAGTAAGCCCCAAAACTTCTAATGCAATATTTTCCCAATGTTTCTGCTAGCTTCTTCCTCTTGCCTTATCTTATTTCCTCAACTGCTTAGATTTCTGTGTGGGAATCACAACTTGGTAAAAGCTATAATGTCTTCCTGGTAGAGAACATTAAGATCTGACTTTTTTCTGAGATTGTCTATTTAAATGCAAATCCATTAGATAATTTCAACTAATTTTTCAACTTTATGCTGTGCAAATGTAGCTTAAATGTAAATTTCCTAAATTGGAAAAATATAATTAAAATAAGAAAATTAAATATAAGGCAGGCACATCCTTCTTTTTTTCTTTTTGAATTTTTTATATACTATTCCCCAAGGTTTAGTTGAAAATTCTGAGAAGGAGCATGAAATTAGTTTCCTTAATGAAACAAGATGTCCTATTTAAGCAAAATAATTTCTTTAGTTCTCCTATTCAGAAGAATATATTTAGTTAAAGAATGATAAACAGTGATAAAGTTTGTGGGATAAAAAACAAAACCAGCCCTATAAAAGATACCATTTGAAGAATAATATATAATCTTTATATATTTTTATAGATTATAATCTATCTGCTGATAGATAGCTATGCCAATATATGAGCATTGTTTTGAGTTGATAACAGTATTCTATTGGTTCCAAAATGTATGAATTGTATCATGTACTTTCTTGATTTAATGCACACATAAATAAAAAGCAGATCAAAGCAAACTATTTTTCATACAGAAATGAAAAGGAATGAAGAAATAGAGGTAAGTAAATATGCTTTTGCAACCCTGCACAAAAGCATAGCGCTACACTGAAAACATTTCTATTAGGTTTTAAACCTGTTGATTGGCAAGCTATTTTTTCCTGTTGTTTCCCTTGGAGATGCAGCAGATATGCACACACAGAATCCAGTGCATTTCTCATATGCAAAAACACTTAAAATTGAGTAAAAACAAACACCCTTCTAATCTCATGACATTTGGAAAACAGCTTGTGGAAAATAAATTACAGTATGGATTTGGCAGTAAAACAAAATGACAGAAGTGGATTCCCTGTCCTATTCTTCTTCAGCTTGGGGGATATCTAAATTAAGAAGGTGATAAAGAAGGTAAAATGAGCCAACCATAAACAGCAACCTATTTCAAAAGCATTCATTATTAAACATGCCAGCAATCATTTATCCATCTATTCTTTCCACATTTTTCAATAATTCGTAAATTTTGAAAGTTTGCCTTTGAGACAAGTTACTGACAACAAGCTCAATCTCTTTCAAATAGGAAAATCAAGTCTACTCAAAGTGGCCTGTACTTAAAACTTTGCATTTTGAAAGGTAGCAAGCTGTTATAAAAAATGAAATCTCTTCTCTATGGTAATGCAGTTAGAAGCCTCCAATGCAACAGTGCTAATAATAAGATTCTGAAAGATATTTTAACCCACAAAGTCAAGCAATGACCTGTAGGATTGATTTTACTTCACTGAGGACGTATTTATGTGTCATTTCTTTGGGTTTCAGCAATAACTGATTTATTTCACTATAAAAACAAAACAGTGAAGTCAACCCTGGTTTTAAATTATTAAATTATTTCATGCCTGCCTATTTTATGAAATGTTTTTTTAGAATTAAATCCTTGGAAACTACTTTAATGTATTGGGTAATTTTACACAGCTCCTAACGATATTGCTTCTATTAGCCAAAGGCATTGCTTTAATCTCTCATTATACAAAAATGCTCCTTATGATCATAGGGCATGTGTGTAAATTCTACTTTCTAAGTTGACATTAAGACATTAGTTAGCCTTCCCATAATAAAAACAGAAGCTGACCAGCTTGCTGTTCAGGAAAAATAAATAGTTTCTATATTTATAAATATTAACTGCAAAAGAGAAAAACAAAACATGGTAGCACACGAGCTTATGTCTTTAGAGAGTAGATATAATCCATCAAGTTCTCAAGGAAACACTATTTTCTCATTAGGTTAATTTATACAAAGGAGAGTGGCTACATTCAAAATTGAATGATTTTAATGAGACAATCAAAATAATAGTCATATGTATGTCCTCCTGAGGGTTACAGCACTATTTTTACCATCTCTCCTACATCACCCACTTCTTCATTCTCAAACTTTCCTGAGTCCTAAAAATTTTTACAAATTGCGTTTAGCTTTGTCCTTTCTGTTTTTATCTTACAAGTTTTGAAATTTTGTAAAGTAGAATCATTATCACATATTTTCCACAGTTGCTGTTGTCTACTATGCGATGTTGTAATGTGTGATGAACAGGCTTCATTTATTCAATAATTTATTAATATCATGCCACTTGTAAAATTGATTGCCTATACCAAATAAATTTCATAAGTTTGTCACTTGGTGCTATATGGGACTGGGATGAGGTAAATTACTCAACCTACTATATATGGAGTCTACAATTGTTGTTGGTTTTTAAATAGCAGCTTTAAAGGCAGCTCCTAGTTTGTTGGAGGAGAAAATGGAAAAGTCAAGGATAAATGTCCAACTCTTCTCCATAGAATAAAACATAGGTTTGGAAGACAGGGGATAGACTACACAACAGAAATGCCTTTAGAATCATTTCACAGCTAAAATTCTATATTAAGGGGCACCTGGTTGGCTCAGTTGGTTGAGCATCCAACTCTGGATTTCAGCTCAGGTCATGATCCTAGGGTTGTGGGATCAAGCCCCATGTTGGGCTTGGCACTGAGGGCAGACCCTGCTTAAGATTCTCTCTCTCTCTCCCTGCCCCTCTTCCTCACTTGTGCACACTCTCTCTCTCAAATAAGTAAATAAATAAATAAATAAATAAATAAATATTTAAGTGAGAAATTTTATATCAAATATAATTGCTTTATCAAATCAACTCATTTTGTATACAAATACAAAAAGACATACATATTGTTCTCCCAATACGTATTTTGTGCAGTTGTTCCCTGTGAGGCATCAGGAAGTAAAATTTCAAATGAGCTAGATTGAAAAAATGATCCACTGGACTCTGTATTCTTTACCAAAGCACAGAAGAGAATTGATTTTTTGAAAAAAATAGAGGCATGTCTTGGACAATGTCATTCAGATAGGTGTCAATGCACTAACCAGTGGGCAGAAGAAACTACTAAAACCTACATGGCTTTTTTATTGTATTGCAGAATAAAAAGGCAAGGCCTATGTTCCTCACTTGATGTATTCTCTTCTTTTCTAATGCCATTGAAGTGTAATAGAATAGAATTGTTGGGCTATTTTCTGTCTGTAATAGAATCTTTGATTTATAAAGGTGCTGAATCATGCATTAGTCTTATTTCTTAGTATACACACAGGAGTCATTCCAGCCAGAACTGAAGGGCTACAGCCATGATAGAATATAGCAGCTGTTTAACATCACACAATATAATCATGCATATGAAAGAGCAGCAAGGATTTCACTTTATTGATTTAATTTCAGAACATTTGCACATTACAACAGCAATCATACCAAGACATTTTCATTTTAAGGGACACCACTGGTCCAAGTTTAATGAGATTCTATCCTCAATAGAATTTAAGGGTCATACAATTTCAGAGTTAAGAAATTCTTCAGAGAATCTATTCCTCCCCCCTTCAATTTATATACTAAGAAACCAAGGCCCAAAAGAGGTTAAATGATTTGACCAGGATCACATGGCTTGTAAATAGCTCTGACTAGAGCCCAATATTGAGCCGTTTGATGTTTTTACATAGCACAATTATAGAAGAGAAAAAATACGTAATTCAGTTCTTCTTATGTTCTGCACAAAATCTGATATTTAAAATATACATTAGGAACCAGCTATTCTTAGAAATTATGTGGCATGCAATAGAATGAATGGGAATCATTCAGTGGGCATTTGTCTCACTAAAAATTCCTATAGATTTTCTAAGTTTAAATACTTGACCATATGAAGAAATTCAATATAGTAAAAGTGGATTCAGGGAGGGACACAATGAACATTTGTTCTGAGTAGTATTCTTTAAGTAACTTTCTTAATTTCCTGGGTCATTACTTTTCTAGTTTCCTCATCTCACACAATCTTAGTTAGGTTTCCCAACTTCCTAAAGTGTGATGGAGAATAAGAAAGAAACATTTTTATTTTATTTAAAAAAAATTTTTTTTAAGGTTTATTTATTTTTGAGACAGAGAGAGACAGAGCATGAACAGGGGAGGGGCAGAGAGAGAGGGAGACACAGAATCTGAAACAGGCTCCAGGCTCCGAGCTGTCAGCACAGAGCCTGATGCGGGGCTCGAAATCACGGACCGTGAGATCATGACCTGAGCCGAAGTCGGACGCTTAACCGACTGAGCCACCCAGGCGCCCCAGAAAGAAACATTTTTAAAAAGGCCAAAAAAAAAAAGAAAGAAAGAAAATTGTAGCAGAATGACTAAGTACTCATATTTTCCAAAGCATTCCATAATGAATGACATAACCAATAGTAGCTAAGACCAAGTGAAGGGAGTATATTTTATTTTAGCTTAATTAGTTGTTTCAGTTAAAGACACTTCATGCCCAGTTTTGACATTAACACTGGAGGCACCAAGCGCATATCATTTTTAACTGCAACAGATGAAAAATCCTGGTTGCCTGGAACCCAAGCTAGTGGCACTGTAAGCTTGTGGCAAATCAAGAATTACCAAAACACAGAGAAAAGGCTAAATGAAAAACTTAGCAACAAATAATTCAAAAATATGTCCAATCCTAAAACTTCCCCCTTTAAAGCCTGCTGTGATTGATAGGTCACTGATCTATGTGGTTGTAAACTGTACCCAGAAGCTGATTAAACAGGAAAGTAGAAGTCCCATGAAGTGAAAGGAGAGAAAAAGAAAAACTAGGTCAGGGAAAGTGGGCAGGCCCCTCATCATTAACAACACTTTTTTTGTTTTTTTTTTTTTTATTTTTTTGTTTTAAGTAGGCTTCATGCCCAATGCAAAGCTTGAACTCATGACCCTGAGATTAAGACCTGAATTGAAATCAAAAGTCAAACGCTTAACGGACTGAGCCACCCAGGTGCCCCAATAACATTTTAAATATAGAAAGCTTTGTTATTTGAATGTACCCATAAAAACCACAAATATTCATTATTAAAGCATTGTTTTTAACAAATTGAAAACTACATGAATATGCATCAATGGATAAGTGACTAAATTAATAACTTCACACTGATACTTTGAAATAGTGCACTTCTATTATACTGAATGTAGTAGATCCAGATGTATTGACTTGAAGGTATATCTTTGACATGGACTTAAATTTAAAAATGCACAATAATACTGTAATTTATTATACTAATTTCATAAAATCTGTTTTTTTAATCTCCAACCATATAAGGGTATATTTGTTTGATACATGTTCATAAAAAAGGAAGAAGGATGAAAGAAAATACATTAGATTCCAAACAGTGTTTACACTGCAGGGATGGAATTGAAGTGTGGTGGAGGGGGAGGCCACTGATTTCTTTTTAAATCCTCCGATAATATCTACAAAATGAGTATATATAATTTATTCAATTAAATCACTGGGCTTTTATTTTATTTTATTTTATTTAAATTTCAGTTAGTTAATATACAGTGTAGTATTGGTTTCAGGAGGAGAATTCAGTGATTTATCACTTGCATATAACACCCAAGGCTCATCACAAGTGCCCTCCTTAGTACCCATCACCCATCTAGCCCATCCCCCTGCCCACCTCTCCTTCAACAACACTCAGTTTGCTCTCTGTCCTTAAGAGTCTCTTTTAAAACTGAGGTTCAGAATAACAAGTTTCTAGAAACACATACTATTTCCTTATAAAGACACAAATAAAACACTTGGCAGTTCCTATATAGACTACTAAAATGCAAATACTTAACAAAGATATATACATAAACATATGGCCAAGAAGAAGGAACAGTGAATTGAAAATCAATGGTCTTCTTTAGAAGTCAATAGTCTTAAACTTTAGTTCTCACTCTGCTCTTTACAACTGTGGTCTCAAGCAAGCTGTAAACAAGATATCCTTTATGGTGTCTCTGTAAAACACAGGGCAAACATTGAGCAAAGGAAGTTATACTTCTCTTTTGAGATCCTTTGAACTGAAAGCCAAGATATTGGATAAAACAGTGATGAAACATGAAATTGTGACATAACTGCATAACAAGGGCCTTAGGAAGTCTGTGTAAGAGAAGATCAGCATAAGCTGGTCTGACTGAAGCAAGTTATCATTGACTAAGGAGACGTAAGTGGGCTTTGAATGATGCACCGCTAGACTTCACATTGAAAAATCCAAGAAACTGATTTTACATTGCCAAATCCAATAGATACCTTGTTGGATTTTCATACCCTGTTTGGCACCAATTACCACATTCTTTGGTTAAAGTATCAACTACTTTGAATTTCATGCTAACATTCTCATTGTCTCCTGTTTTTCATTCTAATTCCTTTCTGAAGTCTATAATTAACTTCTCTCTCTTCATCTCCTGACTTACTTTTCATACCCCAAGGGCTCTATCCAGAACATTGCTCTGTTATTTTCCATAGTAGGCCTGAGTGATTTCACCCACCCTTTTCTTCCTTTTAACTACCATTTAAATACCAATGGCTCTTGGATCTTATCTCACCCCAGAGCTTCACATTATATTCAACTGTTTGTTGCATACATCCACTGGAATGTTCCATAAAAACTCAATTCTCAAACCTTAAACTGCACTACACTACCCTAAGACCTGCACCTATTCCTGTATTCCACTTCTCAGTTAATATACCGTTTATAAAGTTAGCCAAGCCAGAATATGTTCTTCCTAAATTTCTTTTTCCTCCACACCTTAAAAAATATTCAAAATATATCCCTTATTCATTTATCTCTCCTTTTATTCTCTGAAAACACCCGAAGGACCACTGTAGCATTTGTGTGCTATGGTTCAATGATTATAAGACTGGCTCAGATTACTCTTACAAAAGTAAAGACTAGAATTATCTATAGCAGTGCTTCTCAACTAAGGATGATTTTACCCCCAGGGGACATTTGACAATGTCTGATGTTTTTGTTTGTCACAACTAGAGGAGAGAGTGCTGCATAGGTGGTAGAGGCCAGGGATACAACAAAACACACTACAATGCATAGGACTGTCCCCCACAACAAAGAATTCTCCCACCAAAATATCAGTAGTATCTCAACTGAGAAACTCTGACTTACAGTTTTGTATTCCAACTAGAGGACTCTTAAGACATATTTTACTTTGGATTGTAGAACCAGTGTAAAATCACTAAGAGCACAGTCCAATATTCTCATACAACTAATTGAATCACAGAGATTATTTATTTTGGATCAGTATGAGTGAGTCATGTCTTAATACAGTGCCTTCTTCTGAGGTCAACTGGAACCTGTAACTTGCTCCCAGCCAATAGAATATAGCAAAGGTGATGACATAAGCACTGTCTTGTTTATATTAAATTATATAAAACTCCCTCTCAGCACACGGGAGCAAGAGAGAGTTTCCTGCTGGCCCTTAAAGAAGCAAGCGAAGTTTTCAGCAAGGATTGTGGGGGGGGTTCTAGAAACTGAGAGTTCATCCAATAGCCTGCAAGAAAGCAAAAACCTCAGTCCTACAATTACAAGGAAACATAAGGAACTGAATTCTGTCAACGACCACAAGGGTTTGGAAAAGGATGCCAAACTACAGCTGACACCTTGATCGCAGCCTCATAAGACTATGAGCAGAGAACTCAGGTAAGCCACACCAAGCCCCTGACCCACGAAAACTGTGACATAACAAATGTATGTTTTTTTAAACCATTATGTTTATGATCATTTATTATGTTGCAAGAGACAGCTAATATAAATGCCATTAGGGAAAAAAGAGGCAGAGAGAAATAGGAAAAGTGAACACAAATGCCTTGAGCTAATAAAGTATGACAATTTCAAAGTTTTCTTTTACATTTTCTTGTTTTCTCTTCTAACCATTGATTGCTTTCAAATCCTTTTCTTCTTTTTATTTGAAGGACTATATTAATATACACTTTAATCTAAACACATGCCTTAAGATCCTCCCAAGGTTTGTTTTCAAACAACCTTTTAAAAATCTAGCAATGACGGGCACCTGGGTGGCTCAGCTGGTCAAGCATCCGACTTTGGCTCAGGTCATTGATCTCATGGTTCTTGAGTTCAAGCCTCACATTGGGCTCTGTGCTGACAGCTCGGAGCCTGGAGCCTGCTTTGGATTCTGTGTCTCCCTGTCTCTGCCCCTCCCCCATTTATACTCTGTCTGTCTCTCTCTCTCTCTCAAAAATAAATAAACATTAAACATTTTTTAAAAATAAAATAAAAATCAACAATAGATAGTTATGGTGAAGAAAATTTTGGCTGAAGCTCTAATTAAGTAGAATACTTCAGCGAATGGAAGGTCATGTGATGACATGTATATGATATGAACATGATACAGATTTCTGTGTTTTTAGTTTTATTTAGTAATTTAGGTCTGATGAGCATTTACTCTACTTATCTTTGATACATATTATATGAAATTTCAAATGGATGTGATGTCTCTCTGGTGCAGAATAGCTAAAAAAACAGTCAAAATTGCTGGTAACTTAGAGGATAAGTAATACGTTGTGTAACAAACTACAGAGGAAACGTAAAGGATACAGAGCTAACTTGTGATTATTTTAGCATTTTGCAGAAGCTACATCCATTAAGCTGACTAAATTATGTTGAGTATTAGGAGATTTCTTCAAATCTAAAATGGTTTCAAATTTTAGATGTCGTAACATTTTATTTTATCTCATGGATCTTGACCCTTTTAAGGCAGGGATCATCAAACTATGACCTGTGGGCCGAATTCAGCTCACTCTTGTTTTTGTACAGTCCAGAAGCTAAGAGTGGCTTTTACATTTTTAAATGGTTGAACACAATGAAAAGAAGAATATCTAATATCCTGAAAACTGTGATATTCAAATGCCAGTGCAGACAAATAAAGTGTTATTGGAACCCAGCCACACACATTCAGTTACATATTGTCTATGGTTGTTTTCAGGCTACACCAATAGAAACAAATAGTTGAAACAGAGACTGGTTATAGCCTGCAAAACTTAAAATATACCTGTCTCTTCTCAGAAGAAGTTTGCTCATTCTTTCTCTAAAAAATGTTGTGTTTGTGATGCCTGGGTGGCTCTGTTGGTTGAGCATCTGACTCCTGATTTCAGATCAGGTCATGATCCCAGGGTAATGGGATCATGGAGCCTGCTTCAGATTCTCTCTCCCTCTCCCTCTGCCCTCTCTTACCCTCGTGGGCTCTCTCTCACTCTAAAAATTAAAAATAAATAAATAAAATATAAAATATGTTTTATTTTAAAAACCACTCTAAAAAGAAATAATGCATGCATATATTATATTTATTAAATATAATGTATGTATTTATGTGTGTCTATCTGTGATCTCATTTTTTTCTTTAATACACCTATTTGATATTTTATTCAGTTTCAATTAAACATCACATTCCATAAATTCAGTATATGATTCCTTTCATTCTTGAGGACCCTAGGGTATAGGCTTCAAGTTTGGGTTCCATTATTTTTTTCTTTATCTCCCTTTTTAATGGATGTTTCACGCATCATCCTGAGTGCACAAAGCTTCCAAGACATTCCTGAGACCCACAGCCCTGCAATGTTCAGGATTGTTTCACACCATCTGGGCAACGTCTTTACAAAGACCCTGCAGGGGCAAGGAGTTGTAAATCATGGCTTGACATTTCCAAAGGGTTAACAAAAGGGGTGGAAATTCTATTAGCATTGCTTGAGGAGGACAGGCCAGTCCCCATGGTCCCTGTCTGGAGAGTGTGATAGCATGATGTCTCTATATAAAATGGAAACAGGCCCAAAAGGAAGACAAAGATACCAATAGAAAAGGTCAGAAAACTCCAGTAAAATTACTCTAAGAAACATATAGGCATCATGGCTGCTTTTGACATGTAAAAAGGGAGAGAGATTAATTAATGTACTGTTTACTGCTGTGGTCATTAGGCTGCTATGCGTGTGACAGAATGACTTTGAAACACACTTGAGATTTGTCTGATATTTATCTTCTCAGACTTCCCTGATATGTAGAATTCATTTGTAATTTGGTTTTTAAAACAGTGGGACAGAATAAAATGTTTTCTGATGCATGTTTTTGCAGAGAAGCATTTAAATGTTTACTCCTCCTTCCATTCATAATCTTAATTTTACTAATGTCTGTGATAGGTGAAGATAATATAAAAAGCAATTTAAAAATTCCAGTATATTTTACATACAGTGTTATATTAGCTTCAGGTGTACAATATAGTAATTCAACAATTCTATCCATTACTAAGTGCTCATCACGATAAGTGTACTTTTAAACCCCTTCACCCAATCACCCCACTCATCTCTCCTCTGGCAACCATCAGTTTGTTCTCTATACTTAAGAATCTTTCTGGAGGGACAGGTGTTGTCATTTTTCTTTGTTCTTTGGTTTTGTTTCTTAAGTTCCACCTATGACTCCATATTTTTTTGGCTATTGTAAATAATGCTGCAATAATCATAGGACTGCATATATCTTTTTGAATTTGTGTTTTTGTTTTGTTTGGGTAAATACCCAGTAATGGTATTTACCTATAGAAATATCCAGAATTACTGGATTCTATGGTAATTCTACTTTTATTTATGTATTTATTTTTTTGAGGAAACTCCATACTGTTCTCTACAGTGGCTGCACCAGTTTGCATTCCTACCAACAGTGCAGGAGCATTTTATTTTCTCTACATCCTTGCCAAAACTTGTTGTTTCTTGTGTTTTTTATTTTAGCCATTCTGACAGGTGTGACGTGATATCTAATTGTGGTTTCGATTTGCATTTCCTTGATGATGAATGATGTTGAGCATCTTTGCATGTGCCTGTTGGCCACCTGAATGTCTTCTTTGGAGAAATGTGTGTTCATGGTTTCTACCTAATTTTTAATTGGATCATCTCTGTTTTTTGTGTTGAGTTGTATCAGTTCTTTATATATTTTGGATACTAATCCTTTATCAGATATCACCTACAAATACCTTCTCCCATGCAGTAGGTTGTCTTTTAGTTTTGTTGTTTCCTTTGTTGTTGTAGCACCCTTTTGATTAGGCTCAGCTAAAGGCTTATTGGAGGGGGCAGGTCTGAAGGAGAATGCAGGAGAAGGGGTGTTGTTAGCAAGTGAGGTAACAAGCATCAGTGCTGCACAGGTTCCTGCAGGTGTCCCTGTCTCTAGGCTGGGGGGCAGGGGAGGGAAATGGCACCCACCAGCTCTTTTGTTCTTCGAGAAGCCTCCCAATAGTCCCTGGCCATCTGCCACATGCTCTGAAAGTAGTTAACAAGTCTCCCTCCCCTATACACCAGGTACTTTTCACACTGCGGTTTCTATGTTATATCTCCGTGGGGCTGTTTGTTGTGCTGTCTCTTTAAAGGCAGGAACTCAAGTTCACTCTCATCCTCCCAGTTCTCACAGAGCCAAAGCAGCTGATTTTTAAAGTTCCAGATGTTAAGTCCCATTGATTGTAAGAACTCAAGAAATGATGGTTTTCATGCACGTCACCAGGGCCTGGTGCATTTGGGGTGGGATCTGTTCCCCTCCCCCCTTTCATTCTCCTGGCATTCCACCCTCTCACTGACAGTTCTCATGGGTCCATTTAGCTCCCAACCTCATATCTGACATCCTACCCAATTTGATGTGACTTCTGTTATCCATGAAAAGTCTGCTCTGCCAGTCTTTGGGTCATTTTCTGGGTTATTTACACTGTTGTGCGTGTTATCTAGTTGTAACTGTGGGATGAGGTAAATTTAGAGTCCTCCTACTCCACCATCTCTGGAAGTTTGGTCAGAAACCAATTATTATATGAATGGAATACTTTACAGAAACTTCATACTAGGGCTCTACTCTAACCTCATTGGCCCAATAGAAGATATTCCTCATCAAAATTCCTGTTATCACTCAATGGGAAACAGAAATGATTGAGGTTCTGTTATGGAATGACTCTGGGCCAGGAATCCAGAATTACTTCAGTACTACTTACCCCAGCAAGATCTTCCCTATCACCTTCCCAAGGAAGATACATGAAAGGCACAGAAAATAAAGAGAACCTGTACTGTTCAATGGGGGTTTGGCCCCAAAGCTAACACAGAACACAAGATGATGCAGGTCACCTGTCAGTATCCATAATCCTGTAGTCTGGAAGAAGGATACTTGGAGTTCAGAATCAAAGCAGGCTGAGTGGACTTCTTGCTTCCACAGACCCACAATCAAAAGTTTTTGTTTACTATTTCAACTAGACAAAAGGCTGCACCCAATTTTCATGTTAAATCCTAGCCCTTAGACTTCACTTCTTTGAACAAGAAAAAACACTGAATGGAGAAAAAAAAGAACTGCTCAGATGAGGCCAAATCATATGGGTGGAAAGAGTGTAGAGAAAGGAGAGAAAGATCAAAGTTATTTGAGCAGGGGTCTTTACACACTCAGAACATTAAGTCCAATGAAGGACTGACCCACCAGATGAGGATTGTAACATTTTATTAAAGAAATAATAATGAGGAAAAGAAAGCCTAAGTTAAGGTCAGCAATCATGATTTACTAATGCGGAAGTTGCTTATTTATTTTGTTTAACATTTGAAAATTTCTCCTCTTAAATATCCCAATTATATCTCTGTTTTCTTTGTAACTTCCTTTCAATGAGTTCTTCTAGCTCTGTGCTCTGGATGTAAACAGGTAAAGCCAATTCAATCGTTGTTCAAAAAGTGGCTGAAATTGCAGGATGTACTCTTTCTCATTTTATACGGAAAACTTAGTCACTACTCCCTCCCCATACACATACACAAATAGGTAGCAAAAGGTAATATTTAAAGGCACAAGGAACCCTGACTTTAGGAAGCCACAAAGGGGCTGCTAACCTTTACTTTTGAAGGAGACGTTATCTTTTTTATTCTTGACAGCAAAAATTCTGCCCTCTGTCTCCTGTCCCAGAGTAAGACATTTTCTATCTTTCAAGGCTGTTTGCTGTACAAACATCCTTGAAATGTTACCCAAAGCAAAAGATGATACAAGATGTGCAAAATGTGAGAAATCCATGGATGCTTGTCTCTCAAATATAGGTATGCATCTATGTACACACACACATATGATATTTGTACTCTTCACACTCATAAAAGTTATTTTTGCATATATTGGATCAATTTTAATATATTTTGTGACATGCTTTTTCCATGGGCATCTTTCCTTGTTAACATACCTCATTCTTTTTAGCAACTACACAGTATTCTGTAGTATTTATATACCATGATATATTAAAAGTTTTGAGTCATTTCCCTACAAATGAACTTTTAGATATTTCCATATGTTTTATTATAACAAAAAATGGTGGGAACAACAGTCTTTATATAGCCTTTTTATATCTTGGTGCATATGTCTGAGTTTTTCTGCCAGAAAATAAATAGAAATGGAATTACTTGATCAAAGACATGTGCATTGAAAAATTTGAAGGATACATACAAGTTGCCTGTGTCAACTTATATTACTCCAACAGTACCTGAGACTGTCCAAGTCCTGTTATCCTACGTCTGCTAAAATATGTATATGTCCCTACTAAGGACAAACCTATGGAAAGACATGATTTAAAATGATCATCGGATAGTACATTGGATTATAATGCAATTTTGTCCCCTGTATTAAATTTATCCCTACACAAATCCTGGGAGCTGGCTATTATTAGTTCCAATTTTAGGTGAGCAAAGTGAAGCATTTCAGTAAATGAGGAAGCTATGGAAAAGAGATATGTAATCAGAACTTCTGTTGCTAATTTCTTATATTTTGTATCCAGTGCTACTGGTTTCCCCTGACACAAATAAGGTATGTGCAGTCCAGGAGGTCACACATCAAAAGGAATGCAAGAACTTCTTACTGGAGCGTTTCTAGAATGTATTTCATCCCCCAAAGGCAACTTTACTATATAGCTTCATCACATTTTTCAAAATTGAGTTTCATAGCAGTGGACTTGCAACCAGGGATTCATACTGAGCTTGAAGTCAACTAAAATTCCAGGTTGCTTTTGTACTGTGGTTGTAGTCATTATTGTTGCTTTAACCTAATCTATCACTTATCAAGGTTTCCCCAACCTGTTTATATATGCGATTGATGTTTTTAATCTTGATGGAAGAACTTCATAAATTATTGTTGCAAGATATAAATGCACTATATTGCTGTTAGCTCATATTTCCAATGTATCAAGAGCTTTTTGACACTTGATTCTGTCATCTATCATATTAGCTGACTCTCCCAATTCTGCATCGTCCATGAATTTAACAAATGTACATCTTCTCCATGAATTCACTCAACTCACTAAAATGTCGAACAGGATACATCCAAAACCCAAGCACATGTCTGTTCTACCAACATCTTGTCAAAGGAGGACATCATTCCATTTGCAACCCTGTCTTGCTTTTCATCAGGAGGGCCATGGCCCTGATTTGAAATGAGTCTGATGTCACTAGCCCAGACACGGGGCATATGAAATGATTGTGGCAGGAAGAAACACTAATGGAAAGGAGAAAGCTGCTATTTTTCACATGGATATATAGTTAAACAGACCTCATGGGAAAGGTAGTAGAGAAGGACAGCATATAAATTGCATTAAATTCTCATAAAATGAGATGCCCTTAATTTATTTTTTCCTGAGCATCAGTGTAATGAATAATTAAAAATGCCCTTTCTCTTCTTAGATTTGCAGAAAGCAGTGAATTTCTCATATCCACTTGGCAGCTTTATTAGCTCCTATTGTTCCTTTTTTCAAAGAGGTCATCTGCCGGCTGAATTGTTTCTTTTTTTTTTTTTTTTGACAATTATGTTTCCACGCTTATATTTGCATGATTATGTTCAAAGCCTTCATGTCTAATAAATGCGTTGAATGTAGAAAAAAGGCAGAATGATAACATTGGATATGAAGGAAATGATACTTTAATGTCCATATGTAATTATGGTCTTAATTAAAGACCAGTCCAGAAGAACTTTAGGTATAAAACCATTTTCTTTCGTTTGCTTAGAAGTTTCCTATTTTCAAGATGAAGAAGAAAATGTTTTTTTCTCAGTTAAGTTGCCATTGGGAATTTACTCTAGTAACAGTGAAACAACCCAAGTTATGTTTTTAAATATTATAATTAGGTTAATTCCCTAGTGGTCATAGCAAAGCAATGATCAAATTTGGACTACACTCAAGCTTGAGAGGATAAATCCATTAGAATTGCATCCCCAAGGCACTGCAGGATATTGTGCTAGGCAATATCTGGAAGATAAGGCAATCCCAAACCTTTCAGTGAAGGAGGAAGCGGAAACACTGCTATATGAGAGTTCTGTGAAACCCACAGATGTTACCTGCATGGCTAATCCTCAATGCCAAGGTCTGCTCAACAGGGCCACACTTCTTGGCCAGTTGCTGTTCTTTGGGGACTTCATGGCATGGTCTTATTTTGCACCTAAAAATGCTGTTCAAAGTAAAAAAACTCAGCCCTTGATCATTCCACCAAATTTTTTCATATTTCAAGATGTAACATTAATGTGACCAGTCTTCTTGTCCATCATGATCAAGTCTAGTATTGAAATAGCAGGGGGCACACACCACTGCTATTTTTCTTGTATGCAAGAAAAATAACAAATATAATCCCTCCTAGATATTTTTTCTTTGTATTTCTCCTTCTTCTTTGATTCAATTTTATTTCTCCCTCTCTTTCCTGTTTGAAATTACTAATTCTATGCAGTAACTACTTAGTTTAATAACATGACTGCAAAAATATTCCAACAGTAGGAGGGAGATAACTATGTCATAAAGGTCATTTTTGGTCTGCAGAGTAACTAGAACAAGTAACAGTAATGTGCATACCATTCATTACTTATGGATTCATAAACATCTATCACAAAATCACTACTATTACAGGGCTAAAAGAGACTCCAAGCATTTTTCTCCTCTTCTACAGTATTTAAATTTTTATTTTTTTAAGTTTATTTTTGTTTTTTTGTTGTTGTTGTTTTGTTTTTTTTTACTTTTGGAGAGAAAGAGATTGAGAGAACGCTAATATATGTGCCATTATTAGTTAAAGAAATATCTTCCTTCTTTCCTGTACTTTAATTCTGTGAAGTTGACTGTGTTTTAATTGATCATTCATTCCCCAATAGGTCTGATCATGCCTGGCAAATAATAGGTATTCAGTGAATATTTGTTAATCAAATCTTCTCCATGTAAGGTAGAGGAACTAAAACCCTGAAAGATTGATGTGATTTGCAGTGGCTTACACAACTACTCAGCAGGGAAACCTAGCTAAAGCCCTGGATCTTCCAGTAAAAATCATGTTATTAACCATTTTGCATTTGAATCTTGCCATACTTCCTTGACTTGCCTTGAGAATACAAACAATGTGTTGAAATTCTAGAACATTGTCTTTGTTCCTCCACGTGCCCAATTCTAGTACAAATGCTTGGCTCAGAGATTTCTCCAAAGTAGGTCTTTTAAAAAGCATATGAACTACTTTATTCTACAAATTGTGTTGTTAAAAAATGCTTTATGAAAAAAAAAAGTTTTATGGTCAAACCCAGCTGCTACATTGTAAATTGTTGACCCACCATTTTTCCTTGCCAAAAAACCTCCTAGATTCCTATGAATCTCAGGGCAATATAGCAAACACAGGGTAAAACTTTCTGTCTACTGTTTGGTAGTTCATCCAAAACAATATTTATACCTTTGACTGCCCACTTTAGATAGTTTTCAGCTCTTGGAAATTCGGTAAGGTAAAACCTAGTAAAGATACCATGCAACAATACACATCACCCCCTGCCTCCTCTAGAGGGAGAAAAGTAAAAAGGTAAACCACAGGAACCTAAGGAACAAAAGTGAACCACACAGATTGCTAGATTGTATATAATCAAGAGGGAAATCATCCATTTCCTTTACTGTACATAACGCTTCTAAGAATAACATCACTCTAAAATGCTAATCCTTACTCAGCACTCCCAGGCCTTGCCCTAAACCCCTATAGGAGCAATTCTCTCTGACAGTGGGCAGTAGTTCAGTCACTAGTAGGCAAAGGCATAAAACTGATAAACATAAATCCCTGCGCCCTTAGCCAGGGAAACAATAAATAAATTCAACGGATACATAATGAACATGCTGCCCAGCCAGTGTTCCGAGCTCCCCAAGCAGGGATTTAATTCTAAATATGCACCAGTGTGTTCCCAGCAGATGAAAAGCACAGATGAAAGAGAAAACCAAAATAAAAGCATGCAGGCCCCCCAAAATTCAACAAGAGGCTTAATACCCAGTAATCATATCAACCTGTTCAGGTCAAACAAACACTAATACTTTCTGCCCTTGGAAGCCTCCTTAGGTCCAGCCAACAACTGTACACATTTGTTTAGAAATGAAAGTCTTAACACAGGGGGTGGGGAGACAGTATAGAAAGAAAAGGCAAATATTCTTATGGCCAGCACTTCATGTTTTGTTTTGTAAGATTTGGTTGTAAAATTTACTTCTTGCTTCTGAGAATTGTTTTTCCACCATAAAGCTTTCAAAAAGCTGGTATACCTAATTCAAAACCTTTAAAATTTATGTTATAAAATTTATTATAGTGCCCTTATAAATCAGCACTTAGCAGTAACAAATTATCAGAATGTGCCATATATTAAAAAGATAAGTCAGAATTAAATAGTAAAGAGAGAAGGTGTTTTCAAATAAGACAGCCAAAGCACTAACTAATGGGAACACTTGTAAACATGACAATGATTTACAGCAGGGCTCTTGGTTACAGTGCATAAATCTATCAGAAGATTTTTGCATGTATCAACTGAGACTTTTGGTCCATTGTTTATAAATCAAGAAGTTAATGAAGAGTCAGGGATCTGTAAATCCAGACACTAAATTAGAGATTTGTAGCTTTTGATTTATAAGTAAGTTACCTCAAGAATTATGTATATAAATAAGCAGAAAAAGAAATTGCATTTAAAATCAGGTGAAGGTTAGTATTTATAAATCATAGTTATAAATAAACAGATTACCAATATCAACTCAAGCAATTCTACAACTCTGTATTTCATAAGACCATAACAGGGACATGCAGAGCAATATGCCAATGCTTAGCAACTTCTGTGAAATAATTAGTTCATTCTTATTTCTTTAATTTTAATAGGTAGCTCTTTCAAAAATATTGTATAAACAGTGAATTTTTTTTTGCTCTACCAAAAAATAACCAAAAAAAAGATGGTACAGGGCATATTATAACCCAAAAAGACACTGTCTAGTTATATACATGAACTTCAAAGATCTTCTTTTTCCCTTCAGATACACACACAGAAAACATTCCAGGTAAGGACGATTCTCTCACGTTTTGCTTTGCTTCCTAACTTTATCTTGTGGTGGAATCTTAGATAAGCACCTGCCATTTGGAGAGCAGGTTGTTCAAGTCCCACGTGGTTGCTCTACATAAGCCACAGGCTATGACACTAAAGCACATGAGCTTGAGGGACCCTCATAGACTTGTTCGTTCATCAGAAATAGCTCCTGAAAGGAGAGGGAAGACTCTAACCACAAAAGAACATGAGTGAAGCAGAATCAAGGGACATTAACGATTACAGGCTTAAGGAATCCAGACAGGTGACTGACTTGGAGATGAGCTTAAACATGGCACGTTTGCCTTTCCCTGGCTGTGTTTCAGAGAGACCCCATTGCTGCACTGTGTTCCTGTGAATTACATCACGAGGGAAGAACTGGGTCCAATGGAGTTTCAGGGAGACTCATCCTGTCAAAGGTCCTGTCTATCCAGTGTCTCCACAACCCACACAACCCTTGAGAGTCAAGTGCCTTATTCTCCCGGCCACCCTGAGGCTGCAGTAGAATATCCTGCCTTCCCATTCTGATTGACTGCTTTCTGTCTTCTCTCCATACTGCACTAGTTAATGTCTCAGTAATCAGTGAAATCATGTATGCTCCAAATTTGAATGTTTGCTAATCCATAACCTCATGTGAACTAACTGGTTTACATGTTATAGGGACCTTTAGCGTTCTTCCTTCAGGGAGGTCTTAATACAGGACTTTATCAGCATGGGAGGAGAGGAGTAATAAGTAGTGGGAATATGTGGGACATCTGTCCTAGGATCATCCAAATGATACCTTATAGGCCACTGATTGCCTGCTACTTTGACTAGAACGGGATTGAGATTTTAGCAGCCCACTACATCATGAACACTAAGGAGTTGAGTAGAAAGTATCCACCCTTTACTCTTCTGTTTTTACTGACTAGTTATTCATAGACATGTACACCTTGGACTCCCCCACATACCTCTTGCAAGAGGTCTGAAACCATAGCATCTTGAGACAGACACAGTCTCCCGAGAGGAGTGAGGAATAGAACAGGAGGTTGATCCTTCCAACCCCATTCTCTACCAAGACTTCATGACATGACCCTGTTTTTCTTCACTTCACACAGTGCTGGCCATACAGCATCCCCAAGTTCATATTTATGGACTGTGTGCTTCTATTGATTCCCGGCCTTTCAGTTCAGCAACCCTGCTGCTCTTCACAGCCTGACATTCTTTGGGGAAACCATGTGAAACTCTAAATGTCAATTGTGTCCTCATCTCTGACTATAGATAGAACCACTTGTCCTATTATATACCATGCAGATCCCTTAGGAACCACCTAATGTTATTTGTTAAATTTTTAAAACACAGGCTTAAAGTCGCAATGCATTTTAATGCTTGTTGAAATGTATGGTGTTATAGTGTTATAAAGCAAATTTGTATTTCATACATTAATTGAATGAAATAAAAGAACACAGATCCTATTCCTGGAGTTTGAAGATGCTTTTTTTGCTTAATATTTACTCTCAGATTTATTTAACATCCGTCCTAAAATTAGATCTCCTATGGTATTGCAGACACACTGTACCCTTCTACATTTTGCTCCTAAATTTCAGGAAGCTGGGCATGCCAATAGATTATTATGGTAGTAACAAAGTAGAAAATCAGAGTAAGTAGTTTCATAAGTTAGATACAAAAAAATCTTCATCATACTGATGAAGAAACTCCATTAGTTTCAATATAATCAAAGGAAAAACTATGCCATTGTATAATAGGCATTTTGCTTCATAAGCATTTGATTATGTTTTGTCTATTTGGAAAAGAAAAGAGCCATTAGTCAGAGGACAGATACACACACACACACACACACACACACACACATACACACACACACACACACACACACTAGTATATAAACATATGTTTATTCTGATAGCGAATAAAGTTAGGGATTTTTCACTCTTCATGCTTTCATTTGCAATGTTAAATAGGATAATGCTAGTTGTAAAGTTTCAAACACTTTAATGTTTTCCCCATTATGAGTTCATCAACACTAAATGTATGTTACCCAAGTTGTAATTATGCTAATATCACCTACTTTAAGAGGACTACCAAAGCTATGTTACTGATAAAATTTTACTTTCTGTAAGAAACTGTGGTACTAGTTTCTAAATTGGAGTTTATAAACTTCGACCGGCAATCAAAAATCAATGTTTTCAGCTATCATGGAGAAACTGACTGATTTGTTTAATGGATATTCTATTAGCAAATTACCAGAGAGCATTTGGAAATAGAGATGGAAATAAAAGCTGTGTACATGAATAAAAAATCAAACCAAAATAATGGCAGCTAGCACCTGTCACTGCAAAAAGAACAACTGAATCATGATTTGGGGTCTCCAGGAGATATGTTCCATCTGCCCTTAGACCCAATGAAAGCCATAGTCTGTTCTTCTCAGTGCTCAGGGAGGCCGAGCCCTGCAGTGTACATTGTCTGGGTTTGTCTGCATGCTGGCTTCTGTTTGGTTTGGTCAATGGGAGGCACCAGCAGGAGCTTGGAGGGCAGGAAGAGAGCAAGGTCATGGAATTTGTCCCTGTCCCTTTTCCTGGATAGGACAGATGTAGCTGTGGCTGTACCCCCTCTATAGCTACAGCTTCTGCCAGCAACCCTTCCTGAAACTCCCTCTCTCAACCACTTGCCAAAACACCTTTCTCCTTCACGTGTAGTAGAGGCTTCTGTTGTTGCTGGACCCTGAGCGCTTCAATAATTCCCATGGGCTTCCCTAATCCTGTTCATTCCTTTGTAAAGAGCCCTTTACTAAAGAAATCACTTAAAGGATGATCTTGTGAGCCACCCTCCTTGTTTTTTAGTAGATAAAATTAGTCAAACATCATACAGCTATTGCCAAATTAGGGTTAAAATTTAAGTCTCTGGACTTCTAGTCCAGGCAGCACCTCAACACAACCCTCTGCCTTATTCCCATATAGAGGAAGGCCCAGGAGGCAGGGGTTATAGTACTAAGTGGAAAGGCCATGACACATTCATAATGAGAAAGTGTGAAAGGGCACGAATAGAGAGGGATTGTCTGTGCACTTGCACTGATGTCAACAGTGTTATAAGGGAGGCTACACCCCTCAGAGGTGGACAGATTGCAATCTGTTCATGGAGACACACTCACTCCCCCTCCCACAAGGGTCAACTCAAATTCCACCTTCCTTTTGAAGCCTCCCTGAAACTGAAACCACCACATAAAATTAAATTCCCATAGAATTTATTGCTTGTAACGTTGTGAATATCAAGTGAAGAAATGCATATTGGAACACTTTGTAGAAAGTGATAGATTTATAGTATTATTGATGACAACCATCAATTAAAGATGAGAATCTTTCCTCCCTTGGCATGGTATTTGTTTGACATGAAAGGAAATGTGCAAAAGATGCTACTATCTTAACCTGTAATTAATATGTCTGAACTTTCTTCATAGGGTTCACATGAAAAGGCTAAGTGAAGAATGAGTAAGTAAACTTCAATTGACTTAGTTCAGCATCAGAATTTTGGCTTCAATGTCTGTTTATGGCTTGATTTATATATCTTGATCACAGTGTGTGGTAGATCATTTTCCTTTATATAACAGAGGTTGAGGTGGTCTCAGTAGACTTTGAGGGGGTGTATACAATGGACAGGGACAGTCTTTCTGACTAAAACCTTTGCTGAATTGTCCAATGTTGGATGATGGCTTCCACCATTTCCAGTAGATTTTTTACAACCTTCCAATAAAAATGCTTCCACACAAAAAAAATGAGGTTTTACTCAATCATATTTTCAGAGGAATCACTTGACTCAGAACTGGTAAAGTCAGCTCTAACACAGAAGGAAAACAGATCTTTCCCTGAGCTATACTTAATATAAAAGCAGCCAGAGAATACTTTGAAGCTGGGCTTCACAAAGAACGTGTGGCTTCCAAAGCCCGATAGAGATGCCAGGATCTCTCAAAGTGATAAAACCCTAACAGTCACCGGCACTCAGACATCCACTTTTCCATCTAAGCTGAGGACACTGAAACAGTTCAGGGACACAGTCTGAATGGTGAAGAATGAAGCCCCAGTTTCAATGAAGTTCAATTTCCCCTTGAGGACCTCAAGAGAAATGCAGGCTGCAGAGGCTGCCAACTCGGTATCCCCAGTTTACCCTGAGGCAATTCTGCCAGTCAATATTCATTGAGCAGCATTGATGCAGGATCATCTGCAAGGTGCTCTCAGGAAACAGATTTCTTTTTTTAGTTTTTAAACATTTTTTAAGTTTATTTATTTATTTTGAAAGAGAGAGAGAGAGTGCCAGCAAGGGAGGGGCAGTGAGAGAGGGAGAGAGAGAGGATCCCAAGCAGGCTCTGTGCTGTCAGTGCAGACCCCACATGGGGCTCGAACTCACGAACCGTGGGATCATGACCTGAGCCGAAGTCAAGAGTTAGATGCTTAACCAACTGAGCCACCCAGGCACCCCTCAGGAAAGAGATTTTTAAAATGGAAGACGGTCCTTCCCCTCGAGTACCTGCCACCACCCAGGGAGCCACCCCAGCGCCATTCTGCAGAGAGCTCTGTCAGGCAGGTCATAGAGAGAACACAGGAGTTGCAATTGTTCTGGGTAGACTAAGTGGGCACCACATATGCTCAGCTGCTACAAGCAACTGGACAAGCAGACATACTCTCCACGATCCACGTGGATGAACCTATTTGTTTTCATATAACTAAATCTGCAGCAGTGTCAGCACGTTTGGAAGAAAACGGATATATATGTCAAGATACTTATGACTTAGAAGAGACCAAAAAAAAGTAATTTACTTTTATTTAAAAGACCACCAAACTGCAACACTGATTCTGACTTGAATAAGGGAGTGGAACAGTTTGGTTCAGAGGGGGACTTTTAGAAGAGACAATCTTTGTTTAACTTGTGTTGCTGTTCTGTTTGAATACTGGCTAAGAGCTCGCTGAAACTGGGCAACAGGTGCAGGCACTAGTCACTGGAAGACAGCCCCTCAGGTTATAAGTTAAGAAAACATTTGCCTTTGGAGCAACAAAGATCAAGTCAATTTTCCAGGCTGTTAGGGGAAGCTTATTAGAGACCATTTGGCCATTTGCCTGCTGACCAGATGGTAACCTTTTGTCATTTTTAGGACTAGGTCAGGGACCTTAGCAGCCCACCACCTGGACTAATCCTCCCCAGGAACGTGATACCATGAAAATATATCTGACCTCAGGACCTAAGTTGACATCACCAGCTCTCAAGAAGCACTCCATAAAGAGCTTACCCTGCAGGTTTTTCAAGTCAGAAAATGCTGTTGCCTACACCCTTTATGGGTCACCTCTAGACTTCTGGCAATAAAGCTCCAAAGGGGTGATTTGGACTCTTAGCTGTATCCCTCTTCAGTTTGCCTGCTGGATAAGTGCCCTCTTGTACACACATCTGTTATTGCACTGGAAAGTGACTTCACGACTCTATGAGTCTGTCTTCTCAGGGAGAATTCCATTTCTTTAGGGGAATGTGTATTTAACCTTTATTGACATGTAGCATTCTCAATAGCAGACTTAGTGCATGGAAAAATGAAATATTTATAGAAGAGAGAAAAGGAGCGAAAAAAGAGAGAAGGAAATAAAACAGGAATGAGTAATGAAAATTGTGTCCATCTTTGAATGCTTAGTATACAGTAGGAATGATCTTGCTTCCTTAATAAATATTTTCTCATGAAACTCTAAGTTATTATTATCTTTCTTTCCATAGAGGAAACTGACTTAGAAACAGTTAAGCTTTCCTCTACTCACAGAAATGAAAAGTGGTAAAATCCACATCTGAAGCCACTTTTGACTAACTCCAGATCCTGTGTTCTTACCTACCAGGCCCAGAAAACACCAGAACCCAGAGAATTTGAGTATTTTACCTGATCCCATAACTAGTTATCAGGAGAGTGAGCAGTGGAAGACCCCAAATTCTAGTGCTTAAAAGCTCTTTGAAGTCAAGCAACAGAAACCGTATCAAGCTCAGTTAAACCAAAATTTTGCTCTTTAAGTGTTTCACAGATTACCAGAAAAGAGACTAGGTTCTGGGCCTCAGGAACCATGGCAAACTACAGATTGGAAGCAAAGCTAAGACAGTCACTGGGAGCATTCATCTCATTTCTTGGTTCCTCTGCACATCTGCTTCATTCCTCCTTGTACATGAGCATTCTCTGCTTCTCAGTTAAATGGTGGAAAAACAGCTGACTCACAGGCCCTGAACATAATGATTCAGGTACACCCAAAGAAAAAGCCTTAGTTTAGTCCAGATTTTGTGGAAGAGCATTTGATTGGCCTAGACAGGTCTGGATGTCCATCCTGGTCCAAATGTTGCAGGCAAAAGGGTAAAGTCATGAACGACTAGGAGGGCTAGAGAGAGACTCACCCTGGTCTGTGATCCTGTGGATTCAAGGATATGTTGATTCCTAGATTAGGAAGAATCACTGTAAGGTGAAGAGACACTTTAAAATTATCTACTGTACTTGTTCAAACTTCTTACCACTTCATATTGTTTTTCAACCCTGTATTAAAGGATAAACTAAATTTACATTTTTTACTCTATGAACACATTTTATCTTAAAGAGTTTTGCTTATAGTAAAGAAAAATGGTTCATTTTTTATTGCTTTTTAGAAAAAACTTGAAAATTATTTCACAAGGGTTTTCAAAATCTCAAAATTTGAAATTCAAATTCAAAATCCTTGAAAAAGAGCAAGCTACTGGTATAGGCAACACATATTACACTTTATCTACAATAGGAAAACAAAACCAAAATGTTAAATTCAGAAAGCTTAGATGCCATTGAAATTTCTGAATTATTTCTCTGGAAGTTTTGGAAAGGAGCAGAGTATCAAACATTCAATATGTGCTAGTCTTGACCAAATGAAAAACTTGGTTCATGTAACAACTAAGCTTCCCCAGCTAATGAATAGATCTGTCTCATTGCCAGGAATAAAATTTACTTAGTATTCTGGGTTCTTTCATACATATAGCTTTCACATATTATTTAATATTAATTATATTTTATATAATTTTCATATATTATTCAATATTATTTAATAGCTTTCATATTTCATATTATTTATTTCATATGTTATTTAATATATAATATTTAATATTATTAATATATTTCATATATTATTTAATGGATATTTCAATATCCATTTGAAAATAAAATGAATACCCACGCTTAGGTATTTTCCCAAGAGAAATGAAAATATGTTCACACAAAGACTTATACATGAATGTTCATAACAGCTTGGTTCGTAACAGCCCAAAATGGAAATAACCTAAACGTCTTTCCACTGGTGAATGAATAAACTAATTACAATACACCAGATAATGGAATACTACTCAGCATTAAAAAAGAGCCTGTCTCCTCGTACAGGCAACAATATGAAAGAATTTCAAATGCCTTATGCTAAGTGAAGAACTCCGGGCACAAAAAGCTAACATACTATGTGATTCTATTACAGGACGTCATTCTGGAAAAGGCAAAACCATAGGAACAGAAATCAGATCAGTGCTTGGAATTCAGGAGGGGACTGACTACAAAGGGCCATGAAGAAACTTTTGGGAAAAGCTTTATATTATGATTATGGTGATGGGTACATGTCTGTTTATATTTGTCAAAATTCATTAAAATGTGTACCCCAAAATAGTGAATTCTTATGTATCTAAATTATACCTCAATAAATCTGACTATAAAAAATAAAATAAAAAGAATATATACTCAAGATAGATAATGAATACAGCATACAAATGTTTTATTCTTTAAACCCATAAAAACATGTTTTGTTTATATATTATATATTTCAAAATTGAACCGTGTCTTGTAATCTCATGATTATTCATTAAGTTAATTAAAAATAATGATTTTTGATAGATTGGACAGTGAGGTTGTGTTGATCAACCCATTTATAATCTAAGTAATGTAGGAAAACATCACAGTTTTGTCCTTTTTTTATGAAAAGTCGGTCTGCATATACTCCTCAGATACATACACACAAGCCCAGGGAGCATATCAGGAAATTTCAGAAAGTCCTGGTTTCATCTGACATTTAGATATCTAATTTATCATAGCATATTCTGAAAACTAAGTACACTGCCTCATTTAATCAATGGGGTTACTGGGACCTTGTAAAATGGAAAAAATAAATTCTATCATTGACTAGGTCATTCCGGTCTTTCTTTTATAGGAAATTTGTTCATTCAAAATTTCAAAAGAACAACATTCCTAGGTACTGCAGAAGATGAGTTTAAAACTTAACCCAGTCTTGTCGAAAGAATATAGTGAAGGCAAAGAACTAAGTGAAGCAATCCAAAGATGAAGAAAACAAATTCTTAGTGACAACCCCAAGGTAGGAGATGAGAGTCTTATTCTTGATGAGAACCTTATGAGTAGAAAAGGTTCTTACATTCATGGGTGCTAGGAGTTCAGCCAAAACCTTTTAGGGTCCCTCACATCCTAGGGTCCAGCAGTGGTTCTTCAAGGGAGGGGTTGTTACACATATTGCCTGGGTAATACACCGTGAGGAATCACACATCCTCAGTTGCACGACCCCTAGAACCAATGCTTCCCAACAGAAGGGCATGGCATAGATTCATATGTGATTTATTTCCCTTGCTAGGTCAGGGAATTTAGGCATTCTTTTTTCTTTTTCTTTTTTTTTTTTTTTTTTGAGAGAGAGAGGGAGGGAGAGCATTAGTTGGGTGGGGGGGGGGGGCAGAGAGAGGAAGAGAGACAATCCTAAACTGACTTCAAGCTGTCAGCACAGAGCCCGTTGCAGGGCTGGAACCCATGAACTGTGAGATCATGACCCGAGCCGAAACCAAGAGTTGGACGCTTAACCAACTGAGCTACGCAGGCATCCTGGGAATTAGGCATTTTTATGAGCAGAACCGTGCTTTCCTCGAAGCTGATTTTCTACAAGTGCTTGAGTCATTAGAATAAAGCTCTGAAGGAAGTCCTCTGGCATAACAAGAAAGAGAAGGTGGCGTTGGGTTCTAGATGCTTTGTTGGGGCTATAGTCTTCCTAAATGTCAAGGGCCCATCCATTTAGGAGATGCTAAAACAAGAAATGAGCATCAGGTCATCCTGGCCCTGGCTTTCGGGGGCCCACCCCTATGCCAGTCTCCCCAGGAGAGATAGGCTGGCTGCTAAACATAGAAACAGAAGGAAAGAACTGGATACTTGCAACATACATGATATGATTGTTCTGTCTCCAAAATCGACTTTTAGGGTATTAATTAATATATATAATTTTTTAAAGATTCTTTTATTAGCAAAGGATAGAGAATTTTTCATGTAATATGCAGGGAGGGATACAGGTGGTTTGAAATTGGACCTGACAGCAGAATGTCACTTCTAACCTAAGACAGTTCTTAAGATTACTTCTCTTTTCTTTCTCCCGGGAAATGTGTTTTTCCACAAGCTATCTTTGCTTCTCTTTGGTTTCTTCCATTCCATTTCTTCTTCTCAAACAACTGGTATTCTCTATTTACTCATGGGTTTTCCCCCCTCTTTGTTTGAACGTGATATTTACCAAATTCACTCTCCTCTGTAGTCAGTGTCATGCAGTGATTAGAAGAGGCTCTGTTGGGGTGCCTGGGTGGCTCAGTCTATTGAGTGTTGACTTCAGCTCAGGTCATGATCTCGTGGTCTGTGTGTTCAAGCCCTGCATCAGGCTCTGTGCTGACAGCTCAGAGCCTGAAGCCTGCTTTGGAGTATGTGTCTCCTTCTCCATCTGCCCCTCTCCCACTTGTGTTCTGTCTTTCAAAAATAAATAAATGTAAAAACAATTTTTTTTTAAAAAAAGAAAAGGCTCTGTAAGCCAGTCAGAGAAAGGTAAACCCCATATGATTTCACTCATATGTGGAATTTAAGAAACAAAACAGATGAGGGGCTCCTGGGTGGCTCAGTTAAGTGTCCAGCTCTTGATTTCTGCTCAGGTCATGATCTCACAGTTCATGAGATCGAGCCCCGAGTCCGGCTCAGTGCTGACAGCATGGAGTCTGCTTAAGATTGCTCCTCTCTCTCCATCTCTGCCCCTCCCCCACTCATTCTCTCTCTCTCTCTCTCTCTCTCTCTCTCTCAAAGTAAATAAATAAACAACAACAAAAAGAAACAAAACAGATGAATTTATGGGAAGGAGGATAAAGAGAGAGAGGGAAATAAACCATAAGACACTCTTAATGATAGAGAATAAACTGAGGGTCATGGAGGAGGTAGGTGGGATCATGGGCTAGATGGGTGATGGGAATTAACGAGGACACTTGTTATGATGAGCCCTGGGTGTTATATGAACGATGAATCACTAAATTCTACTCCTGAAACCAATATTACACTATATGTAAACTAATTAGAATTTAAATAAAAATTTGAAAAAGAAAAAACAAAGAGAAGAGCCTCTGGAATCACATAGACCTTGGGTTGAATCATGGTCCCACCAGTTATTATTATACGGTCAAGTAAGTTACCCTTCTGCAAATTAAGAAGAGTGCTTGGGTCATGGAGCTTATTATGGGGATGTAAAAGATGGCCCACGTAATGTGCTAGATAGCATCAGACACATCGTACGGACTCAGTAAATGTTAGTTTTTTATATCCTTACTTCATCCCTTCAGCTTCTGCCTCTAGTTCTGATCCATAAACTATTTCTTTTTTTTTTTTTAAGTTTATTTATTTATTTTGAGAGAGGGAGAGAGAGAGAGAGAGAATGAACACAAGCTGGGCAGGGGCAGAGAGAGACAGGGAGAGAGAGAATCCCAAGCAGACTCTGCAGTGTCAGGGTGAAGCCAGCTCAAACCCACACACTGTGAGGTCATGACCTGAACCCAAATCAAGAGTCAGTCGCTTAACCAACTGAGCCATCCAGGTGCCCCCATAAATTATTTCTGACTCTCTGTGTTCACATTTCTAAGAAAGAAAATCAGGTTGCCATAACTATCCTTTCAAAACACACAGCTACAGGGCTGCCCATGAATTAATGAGTCTTCAGTCCGATACCCTCTCCTGATCACCTCACCGTAGCCTGGACATGAGTTAGGTTACAAAACCTGTCTATCAAGGCAGTAGAGGCTATGAGAGAAGTGTTTCCTGAAGCAGAAGCACAGTTGGTTGGTACTGATCAGCATCCTAGAAAGAGTTTGTTTATATGTGTTCACAATATTGAAACAATATCCCTTTATATCAGAGATGACCCTGGCAAATGCTTGTTATTGGCTTTCATGAGCTTAGTTGGTAATGTATGTACATCTGTCTTTTACTTAAGCCTACTTACTTGGAGAACTTCTGTTGTAGTTTAAGATCGTCAACAGAGTAAACATAATTCAAAGACAATTCTAGAAATACAAAATAGAATTGTTTCCATTAAGCTGCCTTCACATCGATCAGTCTCTGTCATGGCAGTGGGCAGGGTGTACCTGAACTCTATCTGCTATTGCCTGTGTGGTGAGCATCTTCCGGGAGTACATTAGCTTCACATAGCAGGCAGGCACGCCAGAAAACATCCACATAAACCTTCCAAAAAAGGGGATTGGGAGATCAAATTCAGATGAAATCATCTGTGCAGAGAGCTCTGTGAAGCTGATGAGTATGTTATTTACAAGCCAGTTCCATGAGGTTTTCTGGCTGAGTAATTAGGACAATAGCTATTCTGGCCTCTCACCCCCCTCTGACTCAGCTGACACCATTCGCCCACTCTGTCGAACAGACCTGTTCTCCAGCACTCTTTGGACCAAAAAAACCTGGCTACTGTAGGACATAACTTTATTGCCAAATTATTGACTACTTTGGTACAGTGATTTATTTCTTCTTAATTCACTTCATTTTAAAACTACTAAGAAATAACTTTTGTAACTCATTAGTTAAAGAGAGCAAGACATCAGGGTCAGGTTCCATTCATTCATTCGCCTATTATTTTAGAAAATATTTTCCAAGGACCCACTTATGCTAGACCTTGTGTCAAGTACGTGTGTTATATTCATGGATAAGAAAAAAAATCCTACCTTAACAGGGCTTACCCTCTCTGAAGATAGAAAATGAACAAGATAAATAAGTAAAATATACAGGATGGTAGAGAGTAGTAACAAATGGATTTTTTTAAACAGAGCAGCAAAGGAAATGTCTTTGTTACTTTTAAGGTAGAGGGGAGATATACCATTAGTAAGACTAGAAAAAATCCCATGAAGGTCTCACTTCTATATCCTCAAGTTCCAAAACGAACATTGAGAAAAGCTCTCACTTGGAGAAAGCCACCTATGGTAAAAACTCCCCTTTGGCCTATAATCTCAGGTAGAATAGAAGTCGGGGGCCTCAAACCAGACAAATCCACCAGAGGGAGTGAATTCTACAGCAGATGAGGGGAGGTGTTGGGTAAGACCACAAAGCAATTAAAAACAAGGAATAGATGTAGAAACCTAGTAATCAGAAAAGGAAGTAATGGCAGGCATGTACTGAAGATATGCCTAGACATAAAGTAGGCAAAGCTGAAGACAGTGTCCTATTAGGAGCTTGAGATAGGTAGGGGTAACTGAGAACCAGATTCCCAGACAGGACCACAGTAACTGGACACAGAACCCAGGCAAAGGACTTGAGAAGCATATTTGTAACAACTCAGCCAAATTAACTTCAACTGTAAATCAACATTCACTCTCAAGCAGGAGCTTTGAAAAACATCTTCTGAGGGCAGAAGTCAACTCATCATGTCTGGGCCTGCAGGCAAAAGGAAAGGAAAGTAGCTATGATAGTAATTTCAGGGGCAGTATTTAAAGTACTTCGCAACCAGTATTATAGTGTAGCCTCCAGGCAAAATGGAGACAGGTCCTAATACTGAAAAGGGTCCTGGAAAGCAGTTTTACTAGGCATTTCCCCATAGTTGCTGAATGGATCACAGGGTAGTGAGGGGGGATGTTTAGGGCAATAACAAGGAAAAGGTCTGGCAGCTCAGGGAAGTGGCTGATAATCCACTGGTACTCAAACATCTCAATATATTAATATAGTTTGCTCACCGCTCAGGTACTAGATCTTTAGTCCAGGATCCTAGCAGAGCAGCTTTGGTGACAGAACATAGCTTTTCCTATTAATGACATTTTGGTCCAGGTGAAGAACACAGCATAGTTATTAGGATAGAGAGAACCAGCTACGCCACTTGCAGGCTGTGTCTACAGCATGTTCCTCATTCTTCAGGCCATGGCTGTCCAGCAGTGAAATGGGGGTGATGATACATACCTCACAGGGGTGTAAAGATCAAAGGAAACAGGAAAGTGCTCAGCATAGTGACTACACATAGACATTGTGCAGTAATGATCGGAATGTAATGTTACACTGGAAGGGACCTAGGTAAGATCTCATCCTATCTTTTGTTGTACATGTCAGAACCTTTACGTCCAGGGATGGTCATTTCCTCATGGCTACCCAATAGTTCATCACAAGCTTAGAAGAGGAACACAGGTCTCCTGTTTCCCAGTGGAACGTTCTTCTTTCTGCATTACACTCTATATCCTTGATCCTTTCACCAATAATTTACAGTAACTTTGAGGTGCCTGGGTGGCTTAGTCAGTTAAGCCTCCGACTTTGGCTAAGGTCATGATCTCGTGGTCTGTGAGTTCAAGCCCCGCATCGGGCTATGTGCTGACAGCTCAGAGCCTAGAGCCTGCTTCAGATTCTGTCTCCCTCTCTCTCTGCCCGTCCCCTGCTTACACTCTGTCTCTCTCTCTCTGTCTCTCTGTCTGTCTTAAAAATAAATAAATGTTAACAATTTTTTAAATTTACAGTATCCTTGCCCCTGTGGTGCATTCATAAAATATGTGTTCATGTTAATAACTTTTTCGCCATAGAACACAGAGTAGGAAAGAGGGGAAAGTCAACAGGAAATGAGGCCATACGGATAGAGGATAAAACTTGTAGACATATACCTATCAAAGGGACATCGAAGGGAGTGGGGTATTGAGGGGTTCCAATGACAATAGCACACGTTTAATATAGGCTATGGGCTCCTTCTTTCAAGAATGATTAGTCAGCATGATGCCATTTTCATTTCTTGTCCTCACAAATAGTTCCCGGTTATTCTCTGACTTGATTCTCCAGAAGCTCATGTAGAACATCTTGCTTTGGGAACTGTTGCCGCTAGGTCTCCTGTGAATCTGCATTTCTCTAACTGGCTGCTTTAAGATGACATTTATAATAAGCAGCGATGTTAAGTAGCTCGCCACAGCACGAAGAGTGCTTTCACCAGATCAGCACCACACCTGACTGCTGGGCACAGCAAACTCACATTTAAAGAACCACCTGATACGTCACCCTACCCCCTGCTTTTCATTTATCCTTTGTCAATAAATGGGATTGTGTGTGGGGAAAGCAAAGGAAATGAGCATCAGGCCTGGATTTTAGCCGCCCCCTCTTTCCCCGCCTCCTCCCCCCTAACCTGTAGATCTATAAATGAGCAGCTCCATTGATGGGAGCTGAGATATGGTTCTCTGGTTCACTAGTGTCTGTGCTTGTGTGTGTACATGATTTTTCAATAGACACAAACTCTTAATAGTTACTAAGGCAGCAGAACACGTCTACCTTCTAAGAAGCAGAAGAATCAGTCACAATCTGTCAGAAAACAACTGTTTGCCAAGGAACTCATCCAGAAGCACTAACCTTTGTTTAATATGTTATTGATTTTCTAAACTGTTAAGTATGGTTTATAATGGCAATAACCCACATGATACCACTCATTACATCAGTTAATACCTAGTTTATTAGAACATTAACTTTTGCCACAGGCAATTAACTGACAAACTATGTGTGTGTGCATCTGTGTGTGTGTGTGTGTGTGTGTGTGTGTGTGTGTGTGGTGGGGGGGTGGTGGTGCAGGGTCAAGAGAGACTTATAATGAGAGATTTCCAAGTGAACGTTACTTCAGTATTTTTAAATGGCTTGTGAGAGCTCAACAATAGGGCTCAAAATCTTCTTGTTACCTTCCCAGAAGAAGTAGGCCAGTACTATGCACATATGAAGCCCCCCACCACTGACATTAGTAAGCTAATCCACAATAAGCTATTGGAAATCATGTGCATAATTAATTAAACATCACTATTCATGACAAGGTTGTGTGTGTGTGTGTGTGTGCGTGCACGTGCGCAGGTGGAGAACTTGGTAGTAAGATAAGGAACAGATCTGAACAGTGTAGAAACTTTTAAATGTTGCCCCACTATTGTTTCAAGGTAAGATTCGTGTGTATTCCTTTACAGGGAGGTAACATGACATAAGAAAAGTTCTTTTTATTTTATTGCATTCTCTACTTAGTATATTTTCTTGAAATAACACTGCCTACCCTAGCTATACTCATATAACTTTTTTTTCCTAAGGCTCTTTATGAAAAATTTTTAGATCCTCAGTAAGCTATATATATATATATATATATATATATATATATATATACACGTTTATACACACAGATATATATATATATATATATAGTTTGTTTTATGTACATAATCATATATGTGCCTGAATAATAGGCCTTGATAATTTGGGTGTTTTTTTTTAGGTTTTTATTTAAGTAATCTGTACACCCAATGTGGGGCTCACACTCACACCCTGAGATCAAGAGTTGCATGCTCTTCCAACTGAGCAAGCCAGGCTCCCCAATATATTGTTTCAAAGTTTATTTATTTATTCTGAGATAGAGAGAGAGAGAGAGAGAACCCCAAGCAGGCTCTGCACTGTCAGCACAGAGTCTGATGCAGGGCTCAAAATCACGAACAGTGAGATCATGACCTGAGCTGAAATCAAGAGTTGGATGCCCAACCAACTGAGCCATCCAAGCGTGCCCCTGCCCTGATATTTTTGTTTTTGTTTTTTTTTTTTAAGTTTAAAACCTAGTGTCTGGAGGAAACGACACTTCCAGAATGGTGAAGTAAGGGGATTCGCAAATCCTCTACCTTAACACAGTCACACAACTGGACAAGATTGTCATGACAGTCATTTCAACATTGTTTGGAAATTGACCAAAGGCATACGACAATCTCAGAAATTTGAGAAACTGCTGAAATCCAGACTTTGGGTACAAAGAGCGCCTGTCTATGGCATCTTCACCTGTACCTGCTCCCTTTGCCCCCTGACCCCCACTAAGCTCACTCTGGATGGTAGCTCTACTAAGGTGGGCAAGCCATAAAAATCAGGAGCTTTACTGTCAGTGGAAACTGACTTGATCTGGTAACCCATGTGTGGGGACTTTGTCTGAAACAATAGCTATTTTGGTGGCAAACAATCAAGGAAGGCCCACATCACAGCTGTCTGAGTTGTGATACTGGATGAAACAATTTACCATACAACCCAGCAAATTCGCTCCTAAGTATCTCTCCAAAAGATATAAACACATATGTCCGCACAGAGACTTATACACAAATGTTCATAACAGCATTGTATATAATAGTCAAAAACTAAAGATAATCCAAATGTTCACCAATTGGTGAATACATAAACAAAACATTGTATACACATAAAACAGATTATTCAGCAATAATAAAAGAGCTACTGCTACACTCCACACCAGAGATGGATCTTTAAAAAAAAAAAAAAACAGCTAAGTGAAAGAAGCCAATATGAAAGACCACATATTGTATAATTTCGCTTATATGAAATATCCAGAAAAAGCAAATTTGTAGGGACAGAAAACAGATTAATTATTGCAAAGGACTAAGGATAGGATATCGGAGTAAATTTAAATGAGTGAGTGGGATCATTTCAGATTGTGGTTATGGTTGCACAACTCTATAATTAACTAAAAAACAACTGTACCCTTAAAATGGGTGGATTGTATGGTATAGAAGTATACCTCAAAAAAGCTATTAAAATTGGTATTTTAGGGGCGCCTGGGTGGCGCAGTCGGTTAAGCGTCCGACTTCAGCCAGGTCACGATCTCGCGGTCCGTGAGTTCCAGCCCCGCGTCAGGCTCTGGGCTGATGGCTCAGAGCCTGGAGCCTGTTTCCGATTCTGTGTCTCCCTCTCTCTCTGCCCCTCCCCCGTTCATGCTCTGTTTCTCTCTGTCCCAAAAATAAATAAACGTTGAAAAAAAATTAAAAACAAAATTGGTATTTTAGAGGATTAAAGTATGAGTAAAAAAGAGCTAACACAGAATAATCATTAGCTCTATTATAATAATCTAGTTTTTCTTAAAGTATGAAGCATCTTGAAATAGCATTATAAGATTCTAAGCAAGTTTTATAAAGCAAGTGTCTTATTGCTTCATAATATACTAAAACAGAAAATTCTAAGAGCCCCATTATTTTCCTTGGTATATCTGAAGAAATTTTCCCATTCAGAAATGGTCTTATAAATCATTATAATAATAATTTCAGATATTTATAAGAGAATATGTTCTGAAATTACAACATGTGTTATTATAAACTACATACAAAAAAAACCTCAGGAATTGCTCCATGTTACAGCTATTGAAAGAAAGAAAAATAATTGCTAATAATTTACTCTGGCATTAGCTTGGCACTAGACAATGCACTGAACAAAGGAATGAATACCATTTCAGATAGTATCTACCAAGGTCCTCTGAGATTAATGTAATTGTCAATTTTTAAACTAATTGAGGAAGCTGAGACCATTGTCCTTATGTTCCTTTATAGAGTTTCTTTGCTAGAGATTGATCAGAAGCTCAATTTTATGTTTTGTTAGAATAACAGCAACTCAATAAAATGGTCATTCTGTGCTGAAAAGATTTTTCCTAAAAAGTAGAAGGTAAAATTATGGCCAATATGCTTTCTCTTTCTTTAAATTTAAAATATTGGGAAGGGCATTTCCACCTATCAAAGTTATATAACATACATTTGGGTGCATACACATATGTGCATATATACATATAACATATGCATATATTTAAGTAAATAATGTTATTTAGTGTTGATGGGGTTGTGGAAAATTTGACAATCCCACACATTGCTAGTGACATTGCCAAATAGGAAATAATCTGTCAGTGTGTGTCTGGAAACATAAAAATCTTCATGCCTGTGACTAGTAATGCACTTTCAGAGAGCCCATCCAAATATCCTACTACTAGGGCACTGCTTCAATAGGTGCAGCCTTTTTGGGGTCCAGAGTGTGTGCAGATATGAGAAAGAACAATCTGACTCAAAGAATCTTAAATATTTGTTCATTTCAGAGCGCCTGCCTGCATCCTGATAAAAGAATTAACATAGACTAATGTAGCTTACATCTCTTTTCCCTTCTGACATATTTTCCACAAAGCCTTCCCGATTGTTTCAGCGCTGTGTCAATCCTTATCTCTTGTGAATTAATAGAGATACTAGCAAAAGATCTTGGCAGAATGCATCCGGAATAGTGACCCTCAAGGCTAATGTAGAAACGTTGTCACTTTGGGTCCCATTTGATAAGGAATTTATTTATTTATTTATTTATTTATTTATTGAGGCTTTTGACACCTTGTGACCTACAGTACCTGCCAATGAGCGTGTGCAGATCTTTCATTTGGGTCCCTAAGTTTCTGATAGCTTTGTACCAAGTGTATCATTTATGTCACAGGATGACGAATGCAATTCTTCCTGTAGGTTCAGAAAAAGGCCACAAAGGCTGAGAAGAGAACAATAGTTGCCTGGTAACCACACAATCTAAGCCAAAGGGCTGGCTCATCTAGGCAGAATTGGCCCAGTGCTGAGTGTTGCACAATTAATAGATCACGTATCTCCAGTTCAGATAAGAGGGTGAGATTAAAAAGTCAAGATAGTTAATTTTATTTTTGTTGGCTCATTTTTGTTTTGTTTTGCTTTATCATTCTTACTGAAGGGTTTTATCCAAAAGAAAAGTGGGTGCAAAAACAGACACATAGACCAATGGAATAGAATAGAAACCCCAGAACTAGACCCACAAAAGTATGGCCAACTAAGGAAAGAATATCCAATGGAAAAAAAGACAGTCTCTTTAACAAATGGTGCTGGGAGAACTAGACAGCAACATGCAGAAGGTTGAAACTGGACTACTTTCTTACACCATTCACAAAAATAAATTCAAAATGGATAAAGGACCTGAATGTGAGACAGGAAACCATCAAAACTCTGACCTCAGCCGCAGCAATTTCTTACTTGACACATCCCCAAAGGCAAGGGAATGAAAAAGCAAAAATGAACTATTGGGACCTCATCAAGATAAAAAGCTTCTGCACAGCAAAAGAAACAATCAACAAAACTAAAAGGCAACCAACGGAATGGGAAAAGATATTTGCAAATGACGTATCGGACAAGGACTAGTATCCAAAATCTATAAAGAGCTCACCAAACTCCACACTCAAAAAACAAATAATCCAGTGAAGAAATGGGCAGAAAACATGAATAGACACTTCTCTAAAGAAGACATCCAGATGGCCAACAGGCACATGAAAAGATGCTCAACTTCGCTCCTCATCAGGGGAATACAAATCAAAACGACATTCAGATATCACCTCACGCCAGTCAGAGTGGCCAAAATGAACAAATCAGGAGACTATAGATGCTGGAGAGGATGTGGAGAAACGGGAACCCTCTTGCACTGTTGGTGGGAATGCAAACAGGTGCAGCCGCTCTGGAAAACAGTGTGGAGGTTCCTCCAAAAATTAAAAATAGATCTACCCTATGACCCAGCAATAGCACTGCTAGGAATTTACCCAAGGGATACAGGAGTGCTGATGCATAGGGGCATTTGTACCCAAATGTTTATAGCAGCACTCTCAACAATAGCCAAATTATCGAAAGAGCCTAAATGTCCATCAACTGATAAATAGATAAAGAAATTGTGGTTTATATACACAATGGAGTACTACGTGGCAATGAGAAAGAATGAAATATGGCCTTTTGTAGCAACATGGATGGAACTGGAGAGTGTGATGCTAAGTGAAATAAGCCATACAGAGAAAGACAGATACCATATGTTTTCACTCTTATGTGGATCCTGAGAAACTTAACAGAAACCCATGGGGGAGGGGAAGGAAAAAAAAAAGAGGTTAGAGAGGGAGGGAGCAAAAGCATAAGAGACTCTTAAAAACTAAGGGTTGATGGGGAGTGGGAGGGTGGGGAGGGTGGGTGATGGGTATTGAAGAGGGCATCTTTTGGGATGAGCACTGGGTGTTGTATGGAAACCAATTTGACAATAAATTTCACATATTAAAAAAAAGAGAAGTGCATGTATTATAACTATTCAGCTCAATACAATCATATGAAACTAAATCTACCTCTCACACTACCACCAGATCAAGAAACAGAATATTACCCACACCACAGATTGCTCCTTCAAGCTTCTTCCAGCCAATCACCCCACTATTCTTGACTGTTAGCATAATGTAGAATAACTTGGTCTATGTTAAGGATTTTATACAGTGTCATACAGTATGTATACTCTTGTGTCTGGCTTCATCTGCTCAATATTATATTTTTGATATATTGGTGTGTGCTGTTGTAGAATGATCACTCTCAATACTATATAGCATCCCATTGTGTGAATATACCACTATTTATTTTTCCATTCTATTACTGACGGGCAATTAGGCAATTTTTAATTTGGGACTGTTAAAGTTTCTATGAACATATTTTTGTTGAACATGTGTGTGCATATCTGCTAGACATATGTCTAAAGAGTAAACTTGCTAGGTCAAAGAGAATAGATATGCTCCACTATAGTATATAATGCCAAGCATTTTCCAGGTATTATACCAATTTAGACTTCCACCAGTAGGATATGAGAGTTCCCGTTGCTCCCCATCTTCACTAAAACTTAGTAATTTTCTTTCTCATTTTACCCACTCTGGAGGGAGTTTAGGAGTGTGTGGTGGTGAGAGGATTTATTTCAAGAAAGATTTAATTGTGCTGTGATTTATCTTCCCTCAACTTAAGGAAGAGGGGCTTTGAGGTCTATAAGAAAATCTTCAAATGTGTTTCCAAGAGCTCAAGGAACAAGGAACAAGCTCTGACTTGCACCTGCTAATTCTAAAGGCAAGATCTGTGGCTGGACTGCCCCTGGCTGCTGGCAGAGTGGACAGGGCTGCCAGGAGAGTCAGCTCCTCTTCTGACAAAGGTCGAGCAGAGGTGCAGGTGTCCTGGGAACTAGATATGACCTTGAAAAAGGGATCCAATCTGGGTTTTATCAATATTAACTCTGACCCAGATGACTGATTTGAGATGCATAGGAACCCCAATTATAAATAGCTGAAAGCCCAGAGGCCAAGGGTGAAGTATACAGTCAGCCAGACAAAAGGCATTCCTCACACCAAGGAGTTGCAGTTGGAGGTCTCTAACAGGAAAATTGCTAAGGACCCTATAAATTTACCCCTTTGGAAGGAAAGAAGCATCATTGGAAAAATACTATCACCAAAGCGCACCAACACCAGATTCCAGCTGAACTAGCCACTTAAGCTCAAGTCCTTTTCAACATTGCCCTGGGGTCAGCCATATAGTAATCAGCAAACTAAGAGACGATTCCTAGGCAAGCGCCCCTGTGTAGTGACTTTTTAATTTCAATTTTCATAACTTAGAGAACAGACTGTTGCTCTCACATGATGTATGTGATATTTCATGAGCAGAGTTGCTTTTGCTTTATAATATCTAGACTCCTTTTATTTTTCAAGAACTATATTGTAAACAGAAGACATAGGTCCTCATTAAAAACACATTTTTAGAGGCGCCTGGGTAGCTTAGTCAGTTGAGTGACAGACTCTTGATTTGGGCTCAGGTCATGATCACAGTGTCATGGGATCAAGCCCCACATCTGGCTGTGCGCTGAGCATGAAGCCTACTTAGGATTCCCTCTCCCCCACCCCCATCCGTCCCTTGCTCATTCTCTTTCCCTCTCTATATAAAAAAAACCCAAACAAAAAATCCCAAAACACATTTTTATTAAATTTTTTAATGTTTATTTATTTTAAAAAAAATTTTTTTTCCAACGTTTTTATTTATTTTTGGGACAGAGAGAGATAGAGCATGAACGGGGGAGGGGCAGAGAGAGAGGGAGACACAGAATCAGAAACAGACTCCAGGCTCTGAGGCATCAGCCCAGAGCCCGACGCGGGGCTCGAACTCACGGACCGCGAGATCGTGACCTGGCTGAAGTCGGAGGCTTAACCGACTGCGCCACCCAGGCGCCCCAATGTTTATTTATTTTTGAGAGAGATACAGAGTGTGAGCAGGGGAGGGGCAGAGAGAGAGGAAGACACAGAATCTGAAGCAGGCTCCAGGCTCTGAGCTGTCAGCCGAGGGCCTGACATGGGGCTCGAACTCACGAACCACAAGACCATGACCTGAGCTGAAATCGGACACTTAACTGACTGAGCCATCCAGGTGTCCCCCCAAACACATTTTTATATAACACAAACTTGGAGAAAGAAAGAGAGAAGGAGAGAAAGAAAGAAAGAAAGAAAGAAGAAAGAAAGAAAGAAGAAAGAAAGAAAGAAAAGGAAATAGAAGGAGGGAAAGGGGGAAGAAGGAAGAAACAGCAGCAACAACCAATACCAAGCTTAAGGAGAAAAACTCAGGAATGAAACATGCTAATGTTTAGCATTAAAGGAGTTGGGATTGTGAATATATTTAACTGTGTTCAATAGTTCTCATTTTCTGTACAAAAGTATACGATATTTTTAATGTTAAGACTATAAAAATAATAGCTTAAGCTCTTAATTTAGAACAAACATTAGAGACCTAGAGATTTAGGTTTTATTTTAAATGGTTAGATAAATGTAATGATAGTTTGCATTATCTATACATTTGTAAGTTATCTTGGAAAATAATTTGTAATATTTCCACTAGATGTATTTTGATATATACAATATATATTGTATGTATGTCTATATTGATATGTTTATCTATATTTATTGTGTGTGTGTGTGTGTGTGTGTGTGTGTGTGCAGTTCAAAAGCATTTTACTATCTCATTGCATATAGTACTTTTTAAGTTACAGTTACAAAATGTTATAACTGATATAGTAAGCTGCCTTCTTGGATCCTGGAAAACTGTAAAGCATTAAGAACCAAAATGATTTTTTATGCATGTTTTCATGTGGTTTTAATGGGATTATGGAAAATTTTATGGCAAAGATGACACAGTGTTAGCTGAATCATCAAGTAATTCCTAGACAATATTACTAACATCAGTTTACAAAGCTTATTTCTAAGAAGGTAGACTTGTAACCGTGGGTTAACAATATGGTGCCCTTAAGCTTAACAACCATAATCTCTTTGTTAGAGAAACAGTTTAGAGCCTTTAAAAAATATATAGACAATATTGCTCTCAACTCCTCGTAGACAGCCCAGTGTCCCATCAAGATTTTTGTAAATTCCTGGTAGAGATGTTAGCGTAGACAGAGAGCTCCAGTTCTGAGTGTCTGCCTTCAACTAATTCTTATCCTCTACTCTGTGTCTTAGGATTGTTCCATTCCCTCTACCCTAAGTGAAAACTTAATATGAGGCACATACTCTATGCCTTGAGGCCCCAAGACAAAAGCGAATAGGATATTATTTTAAGCAGAATTCTGTTGAATAATGCATATGCATGATATATCAAGTAAATTTAAATTGCATGTTGGATATGCTTATCCTTTGAATCCATTGATCACCTAGGTACAGAAGATTTCTCCCTGATTCCACAGCCCCACATAGCACTCTGTCTGGCCTCTTGACATTTCCTGAATCCCTCTACTCATCAATTAAACCATATTCCCCTAATGACACTATTTTCTTATTCTATTATAGAAAAAAATTCAGACTTTATTAATATCAATTTCTATAGCCACCATTTATAACCACCCGAACAAGAAAAATATCAAAACAAAGCTATTTGGCAGGACATCCTAGGAAAGGGGGAAATGTATATTTATTTTTAACAGAATCATTGGCTGAATTTGTCCAGCCCATTTAAAGGAGAGTTGAGACAGCATTAATTCATCTATTTTGAGAAATGTTGGCACTGTGTTAGGTTCTAAGGATACTGTGTTGACTGAAACAGATAAAGCTCATGCACTTACATATTTACATGTCTGGGGGAAACACATTATCACATAAGAGGCACAGAGAAGAGCCATGATGAGGGCTTATATAAAGTGTAAATTCATATTGTTAGAGTGTACAGGGAACCTAATTTTAACTGAAAATCCAATGAAGACCTCTCTGAAAAGTCATCATGTACAGACATGTCCTCAAGGATGAGAAGATGCCAAGCATGGAAAGGGCAAGGATGAAGATGCACAAAATCCCTAAGGTAAGAACTTTGGGTGTTAGAAAGAATGAAAGAAGTTGCAGGAGTGAATAGCATCGACAGGGCATTGTTAAGACAATAGAACACAAAAGTTCATAGAGGAAGGCGAAGGTCAGCTCCCAAAGGACTCAAAATATTTTAGGTATAATGGGAAATCCTTGAAAAGTTCTGGGGAGGAGCCAGCACGACCCAGTTGACATTTTAAGGAGATCACTCTGTATTTTATAAAGAATAGATCGAAGAACAACAATGGATGGCATTTATTTTCATAAATCTAGAAGATGTTATGAAATTGGGGACATATGACACAAATTAGATCTAAGACCTGTTTTGGAAAGAGTCTATGTAAACATACACAGCCATTTCTTTAGAGACTAAGGTTTTAAAAATTAAATGGCTCTCCAATTGGTTTGGATGGCCAATTGTTCTTTCATCTCATGCAGCACTGTTTGGTGACTTGGTACTTCAGCATTGTATGAGCTAAAAGTATGGCGAAGTTAAAAGTTTAAATGAGGATTCTCTACCTCTTTCACCTCCAGGTAAGGGCAGGAAAGTACACCTCCAAATCTTCTATGTTACTATATCTATCTGCCTATCTAGATCCCTCCATAAATAAATTGATAGGAAGGTAAAGAGATTGATACAGACACAGGTAATAAAAAGCCCATCATTTACCAAGAACTTACCATGAGTTGAGCTTTTTGTATACGTTACCTCTAAGGCTGACAAAGTTGTACTCATTTTCCAGATGAGAGAACTGAGATTCAGAAATGTTAATTGAGTTGCCCAAAGCCACACAGCTATTAAGTGGGCCTCCTGAAGATTGCAACCTAATATGTACAATGCCCAACTCTTAACTTTTTCCCTCTATTCTGCTGCTTCATCATGCATTATTCTCTCTGAGCAGAGAAAGTAAAGCAAGCATTTGGGAGGAAAGAACTATTGAACTTCCCCTTTCATCCTTATGCCAACATAAATACTTCCTCCCTAAAATTATTTTAAATTGAAATTGGAGAAGTAGTATTTATTACATAATAGTATATAACTTAAAGGAATAAACAATTACCAGGTTCAGTTTAATTTCATTTGATTTGTTCCTTCAAATAGATACTGCTTTTAGTTTGGGTGACAGAATCCATACAGAAATAAAGAATCATTGGTTTGTGATAGTGATATGTAATAGGCATTCTCCCTCTCTTCACACAGATCACAGGCAAACGTGTGTTCTCAAAGACACACAGATTCATACAGAAACGGAGAGAAACAAAAACCAGTACTGAAAGCCCAGTTCTCTAAATAAAAGGGGGAACACCACAAAAAACAAGAGGCAGCAAGGTTTCATTGATCACTTGTCTACCTGGGATACTGTCAGTAATATTCAGGTTCAAGCCTCTTTTTTCTTACCAGAATGTTCGTGGCATTATCTATTTCTGCTGAATAACGTGCCGCAGGGCTGCTAATCAGAAGAGAAAAGAAGCTGCCTTTGGTGATGAAAATTGCTTTCCAGTGACTGATTGTGCTAATCAATCTTCTACAAGGGAAATCAGTAGTAAAAGATGGCCAATAATTGCAAAACACTGCTGCACACATGAAGAAAAATAACTGATACACAAAGCGCAGAAAAGCAACTCTTTGGAAAATGTTGCAGAGTTGGCTGTTTTAAAAAAAAAAAAACATACACTTTGGAGAACAGTTTTTCACAGTTTAACACCTAAGCCTTATATTTAATATGTAGGTAAGTACTGTGCCTACTTTACTCTGGCATTATAGTATTTGACGGACACTTCATAATCAGAGAGCAATCTGGGATTTCTCATTTGGAATCTGAAATTGATTGAAAGTTGTAAAAATTATCAAGATTGTTGATGCAGAGATTACAGTTAGCCTCTGATCCTCTTTGCGTATGAAAATTACAACTGAATTAAGGGCAGAAAATCTTTATTTCTAACGATTCCCAGCTTTCAGTGCAGCTTAACAAATGATCCATAGTGTTTCAGTCTCTTTGTTTAGAGTTTGCTTGTAAGTTCCTTGTGATTTTACAAGTACAAAATTGGATGTAATGTTGATTCTGCAGCTAGTTTTATGCATACATCGTAAAGTAGAAACTAAAACTTATATTCCTCCCCTTAAAAAGGAATTGTTTTTGCAATCTGTTGTGCATTTAAAGCAATTTTTAAAGACTCTGTGTAACTTAAGAGTCAACTACATAAAAGATCTAGATCGTATATGTAAGTAAAATATGTGAGATAATGCCTGAAATTTGAAAAATCAATTTTGGCTGCTTAGAATCACATATCATGTTTCTTCAGATCTAAAACAGCATCACTTGTAAGGCTCACTAAAATAATTAAGGAAGAAATATAGCACAAATTATATTATGATATATTGCTTTAATGAAAGTTGTACATGACGCAGGATATAGTCATACCAGCTTTTTTTGCTTTGAAGTCTATTTCCAAGAGACTTGGAAATTTCTCCCATATAAAGTGACATTACTTGGAGTACATTAGGCAATTTCAAAAGAATATAACAAAACCTACAACAGCAATGTCTATTCATGATAGGAATTTCTCTTAGGTCTCATGAAGCATTTCTATATTTCTTTGCACAAAGCCATGAAATTGTTTTCACTTCCCCAGTGATAAATATTTGCTTTAATAGGATTAAATTTGTGCCCTACTGCTGTATTTTCATGGCCAAGTAATTCTATATTCCAAAACAAATGATATTGTAATTACTGATAAAATTGTAAAGCAATGAAACTCAACATGTTTAGTAACATAACTTAACTGAAATGCTGTTAAAAGCTTTGACCAAGAATGCATATAAGCAGGCAACAACAAATAGAACATAACTGCTGGCTGGACAATGGCAATTGTAAGATACAGACATGTCCTGATTTCAGACCAGTTAAAAAGTGAAAGTGTACATCTTAGAATTGGTAAAATACACTAATATATTGCAAGGTGAAACTTCAGAGATAATGATGTCCAATTCCCTCAATTTCCGTGGTAAGTCCATGAGGTCCAATGAATTAAGAAAAGCTGTTTCAGGGGTGCCTGGGTGGCACAGTCCGTTGAGTGTCCGATTCCTGATTTCGGCTCAGGTCACGATCTCAAGGTTCATAAGCTTGAACCTGCATTGGGCTCTGCAGTGGCAGTGAGCAGCCTGCTTGGGATTTTCTCACTCCCTCTCTCTCTCTGCCTGTCTCCCATGCTTGCTCTCTATCTCTCAAAAAAAAATAAATAAATTTTTAAAAAAGAAAGAAAGAAAAGCTGTTTGAGATGGTGGAAGAAACTAGATAAGATTCCCAATTTTTAGGACAGCTTATACTCTATTACATGTTTTCATGATCTACCCCTTTTGAATGATTTGTTACTTTATGAATACATTTTCTTGTGCTCAAAGCTGTTATTGAAAACTGAGTTAACATATCATTCTACTAAGCCCTGATCATTGAACAGGCTATATACATTGCTTCTATGCTTTATTAAGTAATCTTGCTTGACAATATAAGATGTTAATACATTATGTAATTCAATATTTTATTTAGTTTCTAACAACTGAGATAAAATTATTATCCCTGATTAATCTTCCTAAAATAATAGTTTCATTCTTCCAAATTAAACATCTTCCTTTTGTTTGTTGCATCAATTCTAAATTTTTCCATCGAATTTTTTTTAAGGCTTTTCATAACTTAGCCTCATCTAAATCACTCATTTTTATTTCCCACTACTTGAAACCATGTTATCCTGATTTTTACTTTGGTCATTATAACTACTAGTAATAAAATGCCTGTAGAATTATTGTTCAATCTCAGAATTTTAATTACTGCCTGTGGAATCTTCTGAAAGTTAAGTAATTTTATGAATTGATTTTGGCTACTAGCACACAATGTACAGCAAATCTAGGCTTTGAGTGTTACCCACTCTGCAGTGCATTTGACAGAACCAGAAAAGGAGGATCTGGAATCAACAGACCATTGCCTATGAGGTCTCATATTAGTTTTGACTTCTTCATCTGGCTTTAATTTTTTTTAATGTTTATTCATTTTTGAGAGAGAGAGAGAGAGAAGGGTAGGAGCAGAGACAGAAAGAGAGAGAGAGAGAGAGAGAGAGAGAGAGAGAACCCAAAGAAGGCTCCAGGCTCTGAGCTGTCAGCACAGAGACCAACACGGGGCTCAAACTCATGAACCGCAAGATCATGACCTGAGCCGAAGTCTGACACTTAACCGACTGAGCCACCCAGGTCACCCTCTTCATCTGGCTTTAAAAGACCTTTTTGAAATTGGCTTTAGTAGTATGCAGTAGACATGATCAGATGTCTGTGAAGGCATTCTCAAGCAGAATGTCACCTTTTCCATTCTTTTCTCATGACAATGTATCTGTCAGTAATGAAGCTTCTTCCTAAAACAAGAAGGTAAACTTAAAAACTATTAAATAAGGCATCACTGAATACCTTAAAATTATCACTGTATAACAAATGATTGATACTCACTTTTGGTTATTATGTGCCTCACATATCTACTTTCTTAAAAAAAGTGCTCAAAAATAACAAGGAGGACTAACTCAATACGAAAATATGAAACTTCATAATAAATGTAGACTTACTAGTTTCTGAATATGTTTGTCATCATTCAGAAAGTGTTCTGGATCAGCAAAAGTATGTTTAGCTATGGATCAAAATACTAAGGAGGAATCATATATTGTTTAAGTTGGCTTATAATAACTGATAATTTCCTTTCACCTTTTCTTCTCTAACTTAACATTTATTTATTTTTAATTTTTTAAGTAATCGCTACACCCAACATGGGGCTTGAACTCCCAACCCCAAGAGGAAGAGTCATATGCTCTACTGACTAAGGCAGCCAGGTACCCCTTTTTTTGGGGGGGGGACGTTCTTTATTTTTTTTTCAAGTTTCTCTAACTAAATAAACTGAAGTCTTAAGGACAATTTTTAACCTGAAAGCCATGATCACTTTGCCATTAAGATTAGTCAACAAGACATATGACATAAGCTGTTTATCATATTTCTGTTGCTAATAAAATTATACCATCCTATGTCATATAGATATTATGATTCAATCATATTTACATAGCAAAACATACATACATACAGCATTATATACAGCAACATACAGATATGAAATTTGAGATTTATTATGGGCACAGGATTTATAAATTAAGGTTGCAGAAAACAAGTACTGTATCAGAAAATAAATATTCAAAAACAGATAATTTAATTAACATGATGGAATACAACCATTAGAAATTATGGCTTTGAGTAATTTCTCAGTCTATATAAAAAGTTAACCTCTTAAGGTTTTAAAAGCATATCATGTGATAAAACTAAAGTGATCCTAGTTAAAATCTATACATATCCTATGTAGCTACCAATCCGTATATTAATATTTAGAAGATAGACATCCAAATGTAAAATGAGAACAGTGATTGGTATGAGTTATGACACTATAAAATACTAGTCTGATCAATTAAAATGGGATTACTTTGGTGTTTTAGTATGTTCATTTTATGTTTTTGTTCTTTATTTCTAATACGGAGCATTCATATTTTCTGGAAGATTTATTTATAATGCAATACAAAAATATTCCATTATGCCTACTGATTAAAAAAAACTATTAATAGGCCAGGATATTGCGAATTGCATGATAGTAGTCAAATATGTTTTGTTATATTGCTTTCATTATCGTCAAAAATCAATGGTCACATCTATGGAATTGATACATCCTTAATCTGAAAAATCTATGTAATCCCTGCCTATAATGGGTATAATAATAGGTAACAGGATTGCTTTAGAATTAAATGCAATAATGTATGGAAAGTACCTAGCATACTGCCTAGAAATTAGTAAGCACTCAATAACAATGGTTAAATTTTTCATAATAAAAATATGTTATTTTGGATGTTTTTACCAAATAAAATCATATCCTAAAATATGTTTCTTTATAAAAAATATGACAAAATTAGTTTAAAGATGTTAAACCATGAACTGAGGAATTTATTACACCACACAGGAAACATGCAGATCTTGTGCTTATAGATAGATACTTTAAAATCTCATACATATTTCACCAACCAGTTGGTTCTGTGCCTATCTAAAGGTATTTCAAATGACAGCTTTTCCAAATCACAGGTATCTACCTTAAGGAAATAAATTATATTTATAGTTACATTAATCCAAAATTAAGGTCTATAAACCTCACTTCACCTTTCTATACTTCCAACTTATTTTACAAGCCACGTCTGCAACTCTTAGAAAAACAATTAGGTTAAGGAAGAAAAGTACAGCCTTTCTATTAAAAAAAAAATCCAATAATAATGGAATGAGAATTTCCTAGAGGGCAATCACCATTGTACTTTAAAGCCCCAAAATATTTCCTTAAATTTATTTCCTCTGTGTTTCTTGCTATTTACTATAGAGACCACCATGTTGGCTGGGGTTGAAATGGAGGTTGAAAGAGAGGGAGAGAAACTCCCTAATAGCTACAAAACTCATCCCTATCTTACAGCTCTGTTGACTTTATTAAAGGTTAAAGTAGTGGTTTCAGTTTGACATTTTTAAAAAATGCAATTAACATGGAGCTGTTCCAGATGAAGCCAAATCACGAATTCTAATGCGTACTTTCTCAAAGGGGGTTGTTGGAACCCCTTGATTTTCCCACTGAACAGGGCTTTGAAAGACCTGTGTTATAGGATAATCAAAGGGAAGTAAATATAGAGGAAAATAGGAACTTTGATCATTTGATTTATAAGGTGCACTTTGTCTGTTTTCAGTTTGAGCATTTCCACAGAAAAGCCTCTCTGTGAAACTCATAGCATATTTCCATGAAGTAAAAACTCTAATTCCTGTCATGACAAGGGGCCCATACATAATTCTAGATTCCTGAAGGTCTAAACTCAACAAAGTTCAAAATGAGGCTCTTTTGTTCAGTCTGGCCCAAATTTAACTTTTCTTCCAGGTTCTACTTTCTAGTCTAAGACCTTAACTCTTCTCAAGCATTGATACAAGTAAGTCCACTTTCTTGAAGGAGGACTGTGCAGGAAACCTTATCAGAATACACTGTCATACTCCAACATAGCATACAATAGATCCACTGCCATATCAGATATGGTTTCATAATACAATATTCCCCATCCCCTCGAAAGTCGAAGTCCTAATTTTATTTACCACACATTCTGGTATATTGGGACCAGCCAACTATCGGAGTGGTGACTATATAAAAAACCACCCTTTCTTCGGGCGCCTGGGTGGCTCGGTCAGTTAAATGACCTACTTCCGCTCAGGTCATGATCTCCCGGTTTGTGAGTTGGAGCCCCGCCTGGGGCTCTGTGCTGTCAGCTCAGAGCCTGGAGCCTGCTTCGGATTCTGTGTGTCCCTCTCTCTCTGTCCCTCCCCTGCTTGTACTCTGTCTCTCTCTGTCTCTCTGTCTCTGTGTGTGTGTCTCTCTCAAAAATAAATAATAAACATTGAAAAAAATTTTTTAAAAACCCCACCCTGTCTCCATTTACTAAGGAGAGACACTATGGTGGCTCCATGTCAGCCAGTGATTCTGTGTGAAAATACCGAATTATTTTGATTAATTAATTTTGAAATTAATTTGAATATTTCCAATTTAACTAATCATCACCATAAGATGGCATAAATACACTAAGTAAGAATGTGAACAAGTATTTAGACACCCTTTTCTTGTTAAGGAATACAAAGGATGTTTTAAAATTATAGTGCATGACAATGAATAAATAGATAGATAGATAAAATTATAGCGCATGATCCAACTTTAATTTTTTTATTTATTTATGTTCTCACAGAGTTCTTCTTTACTGTAGAGACTGGGTGTAATAAAAAATGCAAACATGTTCTTTTCATTTACACTAATGTCAGTAACTAGAATTTTTAAAAGGTGAAAATATGTTTCAGTCTAAAGTCAAATCTGGAGAAAAAATAAAATCCTTGTTTCAGCTGATATTTTTCAATATGAAATATCTATTTTTCTTGCCACTTTAAGGGAAATAAACATTGATAAATGTTATTAACATTTAATAAATGATTAATAGCCCTGCCTTTTCCATAATAATTTATTATAAGAAGTGTTTTATCATGTTCAAGAGACATGTAAATAACTCTATGCAATGTCATTTATAAATGCTTTATAACAGGTTGATGGAACATTATTTAGAACCTGTTTGAAACATGAAAAAAGTAAAAACAAGCCTCCTAATGACTGAATCTTAAAAGTCTGTGTTGTCATTAATCAAGTTTCTTAAATCATTTCTAAATATTACCTCAATTTAAAATGCAACTGCCTGCCATTTCTTATTCAGTTTTGCCCTCAAGTAGAAATAAAACAAATATATAGCACTCAACCTGAGGTAAGCACATGGGCATAGAATTGTTGGGTGCAGTGGCAGCACTAAGTGGTAGAGAATTACCTGTCATCAAAGCCTAGAATATTCTGATATTAATTTTATTTTATTATTATTATTTTTTTAATTTTTAAGGTTTATTCATTTTTGAGAGACAGAGGGAGAGAGTGTCAGCAGGGAAGGAGCAGAGAGAGGGAGACACAGACTCGGAAGAAGGTTCCAGGCTCTGAGCTGTCAGCACAAAGCCCAATGCAGGGCTTGAACTCACTGACCGCGTAATCATGACCTGAGCTGAAGTTGGACACTTAACTGACTGAGCCACCCAGGCACCACTCTGATATTAATTTTAGACTGATGCTAAGTAAGGGAGAGAGTACAGATGAGTTTACAACAGATGTTTTTAGATAAACCTTTTAAATTAATATACTGATACCAGACCTTGCTTAGAAATGAATGCCACCTCTCATTGGAAAACTGGACATTTCCAACCCTATGTGGCATTTTTGCCCCCCTGGCCTCTTGATGGACATTTCAGCTAAATTCCGCAATTGCAGATCGATGGTACATAATAATCACTTCCGGAAACTGCAATGAATACAAAAATTCTCAGTGGCTTCTCCTGAAGCTAAGGCGTCAAGCAGACGTAGCTTGGAAAAGATACCTTCTTTTCCATAGTCAGAAATTCCATCTGAGGAATTTAAGAATACATTTTCACTGTAGATATTCTTTTCTTTCATCTGCTCTTGCATGATTTTTTTTTCATGCCCTTCATCTACTTTTTGGGACCAAACCATTGGCTAAATTCTTGAGCATGTGCAATCAGAAATGTCACATTCAGGTAAAATAGGAAAATATATTTTACAAATATCCAGGTAAAATAAACAAACCTAAATAAATAAATAAATACATAAATAAATAAATAAAATAATGAAACTCCTACAGGGCTATAGTGAACACTAGCACAAAACTGCACAAAAGAAATTTCACATGTAAAAAGGTCTATTTAATGCTGTAGTTGTTTTGTAAATAGGAAAGAGGTGTCTAGATAATGTCTTCACACCTGTGTGTTCTCACTTGGTTTTCTCTGTACCATTAATCTTTTTCTCATCACCACCATCCTCCCTGCTCAGATTTGCTCTCCCAGCCTCCTCCTGCTCCTTTCTTCTCCACTGTATCTTATACACTTCTGCAGGATTCCTTTTTCCTAAATATAAAACTGGCCATAACACTCCTTTGGGGACTTGTCATTCTTTAAATCAGCATTTCTCAGCCAAGATCCTCAGAACACCATGTTTCTGGACACATTACAAGCTGTTTGATGGGGAAAGAAAAGTAATCTGTGGTCAAATGTACATGGAAAATACAGGATGAACAAAGTCAATTTCTCTACTTCTTATAAGCCTTGATGTTCCAAAAACGCAATGTGAATTTCCAAGTTAGAGCTAAGATATGAAGTACTTCTCAAATGTATTGGTCCATCAAAATCATTTGTTGCAGAATGTCTTCCAACATCTTCTAAGACACTTAAAAACACTTTTGGGGTACTGGTCTACAGTATAATGACTCCATTCTAAACCTGATATTCCATCAACTTCACAGTAAGACCCTGTATTAGTTTCCTAGGGCTACCAAAACAAAGTACCATAAACCAAATGCTTTAAAAAAAAACAGAAAATTTATTCTCTCACAGTTCTAAATGCTCAAAATCCAAAATTAAAGTGTCAGCAGGGCCATGCTCTGATGTCACATTCTGAGGTTCTAGATGGTCATGAATTTTGAGGGGACATCTCTGTAGTATTTTCCCTCACTACTCTTTTTGTGTTTCCTATATTTCAACCAATAAGGTTTAGTTACTGTCCCCTACAATATACCCTATGCTTTCTTCCTCTGCAGTTCAGACTTACAGACTATGTGCTAGGCTCAGTTACCCTTGAGGCAGATACTATATGTTCGCTCACTCAACAATTATATCAACTACCTATTCTTCACTTTCCTCTACTGTTAAATCTAGAAAAGAAAATACTTGATTCCTCAGCCACTCTTGCAGCTAGGGGAGGCCATATGACAAGTTCCACACAAAAGTCCTTGAGGAAGATTATCATCAAAAAATAAAAGCGTAAATGATCATGAGGAGAAAAACCTTTTCCTTTTTCTTTTATATTTTTCCTTTCTTCCCACCTGGAAAATGGGGAGACCTGACAAGTGGAAGTCCAACAGCCACCTTGTGACCATAAGGGTGAAAACCATTCACACCACATGTGGTAAGACAGGAAGATCAAAGGAGCATGGGTGCTTGAAAACAATATGGAGCCTTCCAATACCATGGATTGCCTATTCCTAGACTTTGTGTGTGTGAAAGCCACTGTTGGGGGGTTTTCTTTAGCAGCCAAGTATAATCCTGATTAATAAATCTGTTCCATTTATGGGGAGTGGGGGGGGGAGGTGGGGTGATGGGTACTGAGGAGGGCACCTGTTAGGAGGAGCACTGGGTGTTGTACGGAAACCAATAGGACAATAGATTTCATATTTAAAAAAAATATATATATATATAATATGAATCAAAAAATAAAACATGATAAAAAGTAAAAATAACCCCTTCCATTTGTTAAGTTCAATTTCTGTCTGTTCTCAATATTGCAATATTTTGTGTACCTTCACTATTTTCATATTTACCTGTGTAACTAAACATAACATAGTTGTATTAGATGATTCATAAATATAATATACTTAACAGAAGGTAGAGATCCTTGTATTTCCTTCTACTTCATAACATAGAATAGCTGAAAATATTTTATCAAAACATATCCACTACATTATTAAATTTTGGGTTCATAAAGTATCTGTAAAGGTGTTGCCTAATATTGTCCTCTCTGGTAGTTCTTTTCACTGAATCTTCCACTACATCCATCAGACTGTGCTCCTGACATCCTACTGCATAGTGAACCTGGAGGCAAATATTGCAGGTGTGTTCTATAAGGACAACTTAGTTTATAAATCGATTTCTTTGAGAGAAGAAATTAAGAAATTAAGTGTCATACTCAAAGGGTCAGTTCAGAGTTTGTTTTTTGTTCAACCATGACTTCTCTCTGCTCTTGGAAATGGACTTTTGGCAGAAAGATAGACAGTCCTAAAATGTTCTTTTGGGACTCCAGAGAAAAGGAGCCAGAAAGAAGTGATGCTGATGTTTGCAATAAACTTTAAAGAATTTGGTAAATGTTCCATTTGTCCTAAGATAACCTTTTGACAATCTTAGAGGAAAATCCCTTTATAATAATGGATTCTGAAAGTAACTATATATGTTTGCCTAGACCTGGCCCCATGGCATGGACAGAGCCAAGCCTCTACTTTGTGCCTTTGCTATACATACACACACATACACACATTCATAAATATATACACATATCCAACACATACACATACCTTCATAAATATGCATATAGACACACAGGCATTCATAAAGAGACACATGCACACACATTCAAAAATAGACACATTCATGAACACACACATCTATAAATACATATAATACACATACACACAAACATGCATGCACACACAGATACCCTACATATATTGACTATGCCAGATCTTCCAGGTGAAATGGAGAAAGAAATATGCAAGTTGTTTTCCACATAAAATTTACAATGAGGAGTTTCTGTTATCTCACCATGGAGGTAAGGAACACCATGAACTAATGGCACCTAATTTGTTGTGAAATGGCATGAGAGAAGCCCCAGACCTCAGATCCTGTGGCAAGTATTGTTTTAAAAGAACACCATGCCATACCCTTCCCCTTCATCTGTGTGGGCCACCTACACTAGCATTCATTTCGTTCCTTAAATGCTGTACCATCTTCCTTTCTATTCAGATACTTCCTCCGTGTTGTTACTTTCTGTCACCTAATTAACTGGTAATTTTCTTCCAAATTCTGGGGTAAATTTCCCCTCCTTAGGGAAGCCTTAACTGGAGCAAATACTAAGTGAGCCCCTCCTTTTATAGTCTTTTATAACCTTGGGTATATGTCTTTTATTGCGTTCATCAGAGGTTACATTTGTACATTTATTTGTGTGATTATTTAATGAAAAGCTGTCTCCTGTAGAGTGTAAGCTAAGAAAGCAAGAGTTATCTAATGCGAATAACAATATCTCTCCTGCACATAGTAAAGTAACTGGCACATACATAGGAGATGAACAATAAATATTTACTGATTTGATGGAAGTTATCTCTGAAAGGTAGAAAAACACAAAACTTGCATCAGAATGCATTCAGCTGCAAAAAGACAAGCTGAATATGGCATGAACAATAAAGGTAACTTATTGGTTTACATCACAAGAAAGTCCAGGTGTGGGGTGAATTTCAAGAATGGTTTGATTCAGTAGATCAATGGGGTCTGCAAGAGTCTTGATCCTTTTCATCTCTCTCCTTCTATATCATCATCTTAGACCTGTTTCCCCTCCATGGTCACAAGATGGCTGCCAACAACTCCAAAGGTTACATGATTTCTTGTCTGTATTCAGAGGAAAAAATACCTGCCACAGTAAAAGAAAGAAACCTACAGATTTATTGTAAATGGGCTAGCATATATCATATGTCCAGCACTGCACCAGTGACTGGCCAAAGAGAATGGAATATGCTAACTTACCATCATAAACAGGTGGATACCTAACGGAATATCTTGGTAGTCTGAAGAAAGGGAAGAGACAAATGGATATTGAATAGACACCTAACTAAAATGTGTCAACACATATTGAATGCAGTACATATTTAAATACAGCACATCAAGCGGGTTACAGGTCAGTGATAGGAGACCTCATAGAGTGTTGAGGACTAAATTGTGTCCCTCCCAAATTCCTATGTTGAGGCCCTAACCCCAGTAACTCAGAATGTGACTATATTTGGAGACAGGGTCTTTAAAAGGTAATTAAGTTAAAGTGTGGTTGTTAGGGTGGGCCCTAATCCAATATAACCGGTATCACTAAAAGAAAGGAAATTAGGGCACAAACAACATAGACAGAGGGACAACCATGTGAGGGCACAGCAAGAAGACAGCCATCTGCAAACAAAGGAGAGACGTCTCAGAAGAAACCAGATGTATCTACACCTTAAATCGTTCTACGCTCCAGAAGTGTGAAAAAAATATTTTTCTGTTGTTTCAGCCACCCAGTCTGTGGGATTTTGTTATAGCAGCCCAGAAAACTCATACATGGAAATAACGTAATTTCCCAATTCATTAACCAACTATATAGAATTTAATGGAAGTACAGTGATAACAGAGTTCATTTAGGCTGTGTAAATTACACATTTACACGGCTTTTCATTAGAGTCTGGGTTCCTCCATCACACACAGCTTCCTGTAATAACTCTCATACAAGTAAATTTCTATCAGAATTGCAAAACATTCAAATTCCTGCCCCTTTTTACTCAGGCTTTTATATTATTGCTCTTTTATAATCACGCTTACATCATCCTCCTAGAAGACTTAACCTAAGAATCTACATGTTTCTATTTAACAGATGTCTATAAATACTAGATGTTTTGTCTCTTGAACAAAACTGAGTAAGAGCATATTCATATTACTTATTCATCAGGAGAAAGTAAGGTCTTCCTAAAAAAAAATATCCATGCCTTAGCCTTCCAGGGTTCTGGAAAGCCAGCAGTCCCACAATCTGACTCCAGGGATTATTATCATAAGTCAAACTCTTCATCAGATATCCCCACTTCAACAATGAGACTATTAGTAAATTTGAGGTAAGAGCTGATGTTTTCCAACAGCTGGAGAATGATAGGCAAATTAAGGGCCCTGCATCCACATAGATTCTAGAGGGGTTATTTCAGAATCCTCTAGATCAGAAGAGGAAACAACTGCAGCATAAACCTACTAGCCCTTGAATGAGCTGAAACCCATCCTCTGCTTTCTTTCTCTTAATTTAGGGTTCCTATATCAGCCATGAACATAGGGCCATAAATTTAGCTGTGCCAAAACTGCAGATTTATTTAGTGCTCTAGAGCTCATTTTGATTTCTTTAATGACCTCCCATTCCCCGACTGTGCTGCTTATATTCCATTTGTCCCACCAGGTCCATTCTCACCTGTATTCTACTTGCTTCTGTGTTCCCAGGAGGCTGGCCTCTACAGACTGCATATCCCAAACTCCCTCGTTCTCTGGCTTCCAGGAGGGTTTGGGCCAAGGGACTGAGAAAGCAGGAGGCAGTTAGTTCAGTGTCCCTCACTTTGCTGCTGGGCAAAGCCCTGGGCAGTCTGCAGTAACCTTATGCTGTTCCAGCGATACTTCCTGCCTACTGGACTGTAGGGAAATCTAAAACTTCTCATGTAAGGAGGTGTCGGGCAGACTGCTACAAAGCAGGTGGAGGATGCACATGGAAGTTCGTGGCAGCAGCATTCACCGAGTGGTGCAGAAGTATTGCCAAATGTTAACAAGCATTTCAGCTGAATCGGTTCTTACTGACTGTACATCAACCCTAGTTTTGCACTAATCCATGGCTCAGCCAGTGGGAGTGAGCGTAACACTTCTGCTGGACGGTCCTGTGGCCTAAATGAGGCATGTGACCTCGTGGAATTATAACCCTATATATTTTTTAAAGGAAACCAGAATAATACTTTGCTTCTGTAATTTAAATAAACAACTACTTTGAGCTTCTGTAATTTAAATAAACAACTACATTTCCTCAACCAAAAGTGGGATGGCACATCCCTCATAGCATAACGCTAAAGGTAAATGAACTCAGCATGTGTAATATGCTCACTGTTGTGAATGACAACTAGCTAAGATTGAATTTTTAATCAACATAGCAAGTGTATACTTGCTATAGCAATGCACAAAGCATTACTTTTCAAAATAATTTGAAATTCTCTCTTTATTCTGTTTGAGTTTACTTTCTCCATACAAAACTTAGGATGGATCTTAATAATTTCCTCTTGGTTACAAGATAAAATTTTGTGAGGTGGTGATTTCAGCCTTATTGCAACCCAGCCCTTCCCACCCTCAACAGTTGCACTTTTGCTGTTTTGAGTTTTCTCTTCCTAAATCAGAGAAGAAAGTGATTTCTTTTAGACTTTGAAAAGTCTTGAAACAGACAAGAAAAATATATTTACATTGAAATGAACTATCTGGCCACTTGCTCTAAATCTAACATCCAGAGTTACTATAATATTTATCTATTGGATTATTTATTCACAAAAGTGCTATTATGACTAGAAATTGCCATGAGTAGTCAGAAACTGCTTTTAACTGTTTCTTTTCCTTTTTTCACTAAGAAAGATTCTTTTTAAGAACTAAAATTAAGAAATCTTCATGGAAATTAGAGCATCAATTAAGAAATCTAGATCATTCTGCCACTAATTTTGTAATCACCAACAACTCACTCAATTTCCTCACCAGATACATGTAGAATTGGGATAGGTGATCAGTAAGGAACCCTTCAAATTCAGTTATTATAACTTGGTATTTCTCAGGTATTTTAGCATAAAATAGCAGCTAACATATATCCAGCAATTATACCTTGGATCACGTGCACTTAGTAATCAGAGCAACCCTACTTTGCAGGTAAGAAACAAAACTGTGAGGTTAACTCTCTAACAAAACATTTTACAGGTAATTAGTGGAAGAGTCATAGCTTGAAATCGTCATTTTTAATTCAAATCCTATAATTCAGTGAATATTCCCTAATTTTTGTTATGAGTTTCACAAAGTAAACTAGCTTAAATGACTGAAAAAAAAGTAAAGTTTCACAAGCAATCAGTGAGCCAGTAAGTAAATAGGCAACAATTTTAGCAAATTTGAAAGGCTGATAGGTATTCAAAATGTGTCAGTTCAGAAATGTGGAGATATTTTTAATCCATTTATAAACAAATTATAAATGGAACTCTGCATGTTTAGGGGACAGAACAATAATGGCTACAAGAATGAACACCCTCTTTCTGCCTCGATGGAACCAGAGATTGCTTTACTCCAAATGAATCCTGAGAGTGTGGCACCTGCTTCCTATTTCCCTGATGTGTGTCTCAACCAGGTGTTTCTTTGCTGGATGTTTGTGGAATTCAATGGATGGTTGGCTCACAATCTGTAAATTGTTACTTATGTAGTTATTTCTGTAGTCAGTAGATCCTTTTCCAGATAGATAATAATGGTTTCCTAAGACTTCCATGAAACCAGTGACTCAAATTCCTATTGGTGGAAGTTTCAAAAAGATTCACAAGCTGGGAAAGGTTCTAATTGTTTTATAAGTAAAAAGAATAGGAAATATAAAATAATCTTATGAATAATTAAAATTTAATAAATATTTTAAATTAACTTAGTAAAAGGAAATGGCAATAGCCATTTCTGTGACAGTATTGTGGGGATGAAAGAATTGGTATTGACAAAGATTTTCTTTCAAATATGAGATGACATAGCTCTTGATTGACTATTAATCTCATTTGTAAAGTCCTTAAAAGATACCTTTCTGAGGCAGTGATGACATTTCTCTTCATACTACACACTTGTCTACGTATAGTGCTATAAAAAATAATCTTTGGGGGATACAGAACTTAAACTTCACTTCTATTTATTGATGCAAAAGCATCCGTAAATAGAAATGTCAGTAATTAGAATCAGTGCATAAAAACGACACATCATATCTATTTGGATACAGTCTGATGTAAGTTCTTCTGACTCATTGAAATTGAAGCTCAATGTACTTCTTTCGCTGGAAAGAACAATAGAAAAAAATCCATTGTCAATTGATCAAGATAAAATCTTACAGCCAATGCTGTGGTGTCAGGTCCTCAACACGCATTTCAAAACTATTATATCTCTTTTTCACAGATGATATGAAAACCGTATGATTCCATGAAAACTGTAAAGTTTCTAGCAAAACAACTATTAGAACTAATAAATGAATCCAGCAAGTTTGCAGGATACAAAATCAACACAAATGAGTTGCTTTTCTATACACTAGCAGAGAGCAGTTTGAAAAGGAAATTAAGAAAACAATTTAATTTACAATAGCATGTAAAATAATAAGATTCTTGGGAACAAACTTAACCAAGGAGATGAAAAGCTTGCACACTAAAAACTATAAAACACTGCTAAAAGGAGTTAAAGAAGACAAAAATAAATGGAAAGATATCCTGTGTTCATGGACTGAAAGCTATAATATTGTTAAGATGTCCATATTATCCAAAATGATTTATAGATTCAATACAATATTAAAATCTCAACAGAATTTTTTGAGATATAAAAAAAAATCCTAAAATTCATATGTAATCTCAAAGGACCCTAGACAGTCAAAACAATATTAAGGAAGAAGAAAAAAAATAGAAGCAACACACTTCCTGATTTCAAAACATATTACAAAGCTATAGTAATAAAAAAAAAAGTGTGGTACTGGCAAAAAAAAAAAAAAGGCAGACAAATACACCAGTGGAATAGAACAGGGATCCCAGAAATAACCCCTAATCTACATGATCATCTGATCTTCAGCAAGGGTGCCAAGACCACACAATGGGGAAAAGACACTCTTCAACAAATGGTGGTGGCAAAACTGGATATCCACAAGAGAAAAAAAAAGGAAAATTGATCTTTATCTTACACCATATACAAAAAGTGAATCAAAATGGACTAAAGAACTGGATGTATGACTTACAGCTATAAAACTCCTAGGAGAAAATGTAGGAGAAAAGCTTCATGAGGTTAGACTTGCAACGATTTCTTGGATACGGCACCAAGAACACAAACCACAAAAGCAAAAAAACAGACATATAGGACCACATCAAACTTAAAAACGTTTGTACCTCAAAAGAAACACTCAACAGTAAGTAGGGAACCTACCAAAATGGGAGAAAATAATTACAAACCATATATCTGATAAGGGATTGATGCCCAGAATATATATCTTAAAAAACTCCCACTACCTGACAAAAAAAAATAAAATAAGCCAATTAATAAATGGACAAAGGACTTTAACAGACATTTCTCCTAAGATGATATATAAATGACTAACAAGCATATGAAGAGTTGTCGAACATCACTAATCATCAAAGAAATGCAATTTGAAACCACAATGAGCTATCACCTCACACTCATTTCTATCAAAAAAATAGAAAGTAACAATTATTATCAAGGAAGTGAAGAAATTGGAACCCTTGTGCATTGTTGTGGGACCCTAAAATGGTGCAGCTACTATGAAAGACAGTATGGCGATTCCTCAAAAAAAAAAAAAAAAATAGAAATACCCTACGATCCAGCAATCCCATATCCAGAAAATTGGTAGCAGGGTATCAAAAAGATATTTGCACCTGCATGCTCATTGCAACATTATTCACAATAGCTGAGAGGTGGGAGCAACCTAAGTGTCCATGGACAAATGAATAAATAAATAAAATGCAGTATACACATACAATGAAATATTATTCAGTCTTAAAAAGGAAGAAAATCTTGTCACATTGCTACAACATGGATAACTTTGAGGACATAACACTAGGTGAATCAATTCAGCTACAAAAACATAAATAATGCATGATTTCACTTACATGAAGTATCTAAAGTAGTCAAATTCATAGAAACAAAAAGTAAAGGGGTGGTTACCAGGGACTGAAGGAAGGGGGACAATAAGGAGGAATTATTATTTAACTGGTACAGAGTTTCAGATTTGCAAGACGAAAAAGTTCTGGAGATCTGATTCACAACAATGTGAATATACTTACTACTACTAAGTTCTACTCAAAAGCTGGTTAAGATGGTAAATTTCATGTTATGTGTTTTTAAATCACAATTAAAAAAATCACTATACCTAGATCAGCTCAACAAGAATATTGTCAATTCTAACCATCCTCTTAAAAGAGAATACAGTTTCTAATAATAGACAAGTTTCACCTATAGCACTCACATAGTCTGTGAAATATGTTCTTAAAGCATTGATCTCAGGAAATGTACTTTCACTTTTAAAAAAGTTTTTGTTTATTTTTAAGAGAGAGACAGAGTATAAGCAGGGGAGGGGCAGAGAGAGAGGGAGACACAGAATCCAAAGCAGACTACAGACTCTTAGCTGTCAGCACAGAGCCGGACCCCGGGGCTCAAATCTCACCTACCGCAAGATCATGACCTGAGCCGAAATCTGATGCTTAACAGACTGAGCCACCTCCAGGCGCCCCTCAGGAAATATACTTTCAAATGAAGAGGTAATGACTATCACCCTCAGTGTATACAGTAGAACCACAACAACACTCATGGTGATTATTTGGCCATCAGTACCACCAAAAGGAACATTTGAGCTCATTCTCCATATAATTTTAGCCATCGTTAGAGAAAGAACACTTAAACCATGGCACATCTTTGTCTCTAAGAGAAATGTTTAAAACTGTAAGTCTATGTAAAATGACCACCATAAATAAGGGTACTATTTATTCATGCATAGGTTTGCTTTTCACATCATGACAAAAATAAGCCTCTCCTGCTGGAAGGGCCCAGTATTCCTACACCAGAAGACCCCATGCCAAACTGCCAGTAAACAAAATATGATATTCGTTCCTATTGAGCTATTTCATATTTTAGCTTTTTGACCACAAATTTGTCTGCCAGTTTCTTGGAAGAAATTAGTGCAATTCAGGGTTCATTTCTTCTATTATAACTGTAAGGATAAACTAAACTTCAGACACTTTTTTGTGCTATTATTAAAATAAATGCCTGTTAGTAGCATTTTAAGCAATAAAGAATTTTCTCTTGTTTTAAAAATATTTCTTATAAAGGTACATCTTACCTTTTGCCCATGGTAAAAATATTGGAGTTATCCTTCACACTTTCTTCTCCCTTAGAAATCACCATGGTTTGCTCATTTTACCAAATAATGTTAATGAATCCATTCTTTTTGACCAAGAGCTGGTGTGGAACTTGTTAAGAGTGTAGACTCTGGAACAACATATCCTGGATTTGTGTCCAAGTTCATCTGCTTCTTAACTCTGATATTCAGCAAAGTACGTTCTTAAACTTTTTTGGCCACAATTTCCTAAAATGTGTATAATAATATTTCATATTGATACGGTTGTTGTATTAAATGACTTAGTATGTAAAAAACCAATAATGTGTGTGGCATATACTGCCTGCTAAATATTAGCTTTTTTCAGTATTTATCATGACTGTCATATTTCGGATCCTGTGGTCTCATCACTGGAGAGCTATAACAATCACTGAATTGGTCCACTTCAATTCCATCCTCCAAATAACCTCTAGAGCACAAATCTGACCACATCACTCCTACACCTATTACCCATCCACAGCTTCCTGCCACTGACAAAAGAGAAAAGGTCCTAATATGGCCAACAAGAGCCCCCATAACTAGATGTCATATTATCTCTTCAGCCCCATCTTATACTCATACAGTCTTTCACATTACACTTCAATAGCCATCAACTATTTATAGTTCCCAGGATATGTCATGTTGTATTGTGCCTTTATACAAGTGAAACCATGCTGTGCCCATCTGCATTTCTTTGATGGATAGCATTCTCTAGCCACAAAGACCCATTTTCTCACCTGTCTGTCAGGCAAAAAGTGCTGGAGAATCAACACTTCCCAGGAAAAAAACCCCATCAATGACCAACAGGAGCTGGTGTATAAAAACTGCCACTCCCTCATCCTTCAGGAATCACTTAGGAATAACTCTGAAGTCTATATTCTACACTGTCCCTCAGAATTCGCCAGCACAATTAAGCTCAAGTTCCCCACAGCAAATGCTTGAAAATAATCTTTTTATTCACCATCATCTCTTTACCATCTTATTTCCTCACTGGTGTTTACTGGTGTCATCTCCCAAATAAACTACCTGTTTTCAAATCCCACCCTTGGGGTCTGTTTTGGGTGGATCTCAAGCTAAGAGTTTACTATATTAATCTAGGTAATTAATGTTACCTGAAGCTATAGCCAGAACATCTCATAACTAAACACAAACGATGTGTTTTCTCATTTTTGTGAAGTCTAATGAAGACTGGTCAGCTCTTCTCCATATTGTTGCCATAGCATCTAGAACACACAGTAGTATCCTAAGTCATGTCAGCAGGCACAACAGAATGGAGGATGCACTCCCACTCTCAACTGCCTTGGCTAAGTGACTTGTGCCACTTTTGCTCATTGTTCACTGGCCAGAACTCATCACATGACCTAACCTAACTGCACAGCAAGTTGTAAAATATAGATGAAATAATTGGTGAGCATGAGCTGTTTCTCCCCTACCAAATCTTCCATTTTACAAAGTCCATTATGGTTCAACACCTCAGCCCTGGATCGGAGGTCTTCCTGTGTGATCTCATAATGCTTTTTATAAAACTCTATCAATTGTACCAACATAATTTATATTTTTGCAGGTCAAGCTCAAATACCACCCAGTGAGCTTCTTGAATATAGAGATGATGTCTTGCTTTTTTGATCCAAGCTCTTAAGAGCAAATACATTTCTCTTGTGAAGGAGCTTATGTTATCAGTATTTTATAAAAGATTATGATTATTTATGATCAAATCCCCATAAGCTTTTAGGTATACATTCCATGGATGTCAGAATGGAAATCAATGACTAGGGATAAATCAGAAAGAAGTTCAAAGATTGCGTTTTATTCGTCTCTCTGTCATATCATAGCACCTGTACAAGTTTCTAGTATTACTGGAGAAGGTGTGAAGAAATACAACATTAAAATAGAGATTAAATTGAGTGGTTTTTACCTTTAGCTTTTGGACTACCCATTTGGAAAATGGTTGTCCCCATTTTATACTAGTAACTATGGTTTATATTTTACTGATTTCTAGTAGGCTTGGGTGATAATATAATTGGATATGTCCCTGTGACATACTAAAATATGGTTTGTCACCAATTTTTACCAACAATGATCAAATTATCAAAATTAATTTACTATCACAGTTACCTCTTTCTTCACAGGACATAATGGTTTTGGAAAGGGTCAAAGTGAAACAATATACTTCATATTTACATAGATGAAACACAAAAAAAGAGGAAAATAATACATATGAAGGGAGGGAGAGAGTGTGTGCAGTGGTTTCTATTTCAAGCAGAATGCAGTTACTTGAGACATTGGACATCCCCTCTAAGGAAAATAATAAAAAGTTACATAAAATGTAAACTTGTTTTTAAATGTTACCACTGATCTGGCAAGAAATAAAGAATGGACAAATTACAAAAAATAAAATGAAAACAAAAATTCCAGAATGTAAAAGAGAAATAAGTGTGTATATATATATATATATATATATATATATGTGTGTGTATATATACATATATATATATACATGTGTATATATACATATATATATGTATGTATATGTATACATGTGTATGTATATGTATACATATATATATAAGTGTGTGTGTATATATATATATGTATATATATATATATCTTTAGGGCATGTATAAATCTTGGTGACCTTGAGCAGAGCATTCTCTGCTGCTGTGAAGGGTACAGGGACAGGAGCAGGAGACTAAGACTTGCCCAAGTCTAATACAACTCCCAGATTAAAGCTAGGGTCCAGAAGGGATAGACCTTCCATGTATGGTAATGAGAAATAAAGCTGGCACACCAAGGGGACAACAAGAAAACATACCTGTCTTGATATTCACCTTGAATGCAAGGGAATACAATCTTCCCTAACAAGAAAATAAAAAAAACAATAAAAATAAAAATGCACTTCTGAAATGAAATCAAAACAATTTTTAGAAATAAAAACCATAATAATTAAAGTTAGAATTTTGAGAGTGGACTAAATAGCAAATTAGCTGAAGAGAGAAGTAAATTAAAGATGTATGCAAAAGAACTCTTCAGAAAGAAATTCAGGGAGAAAAAGCATTGGAAAATGTGAAAAAAAACTAAATAAAGTACGCATATATAAATAGCTAGGACAAACACCAAAAGAAATGGACATATAGAGTATTATTATATCTAAATATAATGGGCGGGGTGCCTGGGTGGCTTAGTTGGTTAAGCCCATGATCCACAGTTGGTGGATTCAAGCCCCGCGTCGGGGTCTGTGCTGATGGCTCAGAGCCTGGAGCCTGCTTCAGATTCTGTGTTTCCCTCCCTCTGCCCGTTCCCCGCTCATGCTCTACCTCTCTCTGTCTCTCAAAAATGAATAAACGTTAAAAAAATAAAAAAAAAGTTATAGGACTGGACTCCTTGGAGAAATGGCTGATTGATTCTAGGACTGGGGCTGAAAACACACACAATGAACTTGGAGCATCCTGCAGTGACCGAAAGGAAGAACTTGAAAAAACAAAACAAAACAAAATAGCACAATGATTTGCATATGTCAAAGGAACATAAGAGCCAACATCTGAGTAACAAAATAAATCACATAGTATTGAATTGTAACCTGAAGTATAATAAATATCCATGAGTCCATAATGATATAAATAAATGATTAAATAAAAAAATAATTTAGGGATAAGAAACAAGTCTCCCGTGCAGAAGAATTCTAAATAATTTATGTAAATACTTCTTCAAGAAGAAAGGGCGTAAGTCTCCTCTCCTTATTTGTGAACTATATAATGATTTCCTTTCAAAGACTATAGTTTGGAAAGTTTTAGAAACATTTCATGAATACAGATGCACTACTAACAAACAAACTACCAACCACTTCAATGTAGTCTTGTTGTAAAATAAAATCATCATTGCCAAATTGGTATTATCCCAGGAATTATTTTGAAACTTAACAGAAGATCATGGGGGAAGGGAAGGGGAAAAAATAGTTACAAACAGGAGGGAGGAAGGCAAACCATAAGAGACTCTTAAATACAGAGAACAAACTAAGGGTTGATGGGGGATGGGGGAGAGGGGAAAATGGGTGATGGGCACTGAGGAGAACATTTATTGGGATGAGCACTGGGTGTTGTGTGTAAGCAATGAATCACGGGAATCTACCCCAAAAACCAAGAGCACACTGTATACACTGTATGTTAGCCAGCTTGACAATAAATAATATTAAACAATAAATAAAATTAATAAATACAAATAAAGTAAAATAAATAAAAGTATCAATAAAATTCATACATTTGGAGACTACAGGAAGGAAAGATACATGATCATTAAATACATCAATAAGACACATTTGATACAATTCAACATTTTTTCCTAATAAGAATTTTTAGAGAACTAGAAATAAAAGGGAATTATTAACCTCTATCATTAATTATGGAAGGCAGATCATCAGTTGCCAAGACCTAGATGGTGGGATGGGAGTGGGGTGGGGTGAGGGGGGAGTGGCTGCAAACGAACATGAGGGAACTTACCGGCATGATGGAAGTGTTGTATATCATGATGACAGTAGAGATTATACAACTATACACATTAGTCAAAACTCATTGAATTGCATAATTAAAATTGGTGAAGTTTACTTTATTTTACTTCATTAAAGCTGACAAAAATTAAAAAGGAGCTATTAACTTGATAAAGGACACCTACAAAACCAAAAAACTACAAAAACTATAAAACCTCTTGCGCCACTCTCATATATAAACTCTGACTACATTTCCTGCTACAGCAACCATTTGCATGCTGCCTTTAATAACTTTGTTCAAGAGTGCCTTCAGGACGGTGCCTAGGTGGCTCATTGGTTAAGCATCTGACTCATGATCAGCTCAGGTCATGATCTCAGGGCTCATGAGATCAGGCCCTGCCTCCAGCTCAGCACTCTGGGAGACTGCTTGAGATTCTCTCTCACCCTCTCTCTCTGCCCCTCCCCTGTTCATATTCTCTCTCTCTCTATCCTCTCTCTCTCTCTCTCTCTCTCTCTCAAAACAAATAAATATACTTAAAAAAAAGTTACCTTCAGGAGCTTCTTCCCCTGGGGCTGCATCCCACACCTCTCCCCTCCTGGGACCATACTGGCAAGAGTCACCTGCATGAACCTATTTGTATTTATGCATGTGAAACCTAAAAATACAGTGTAGTTAATACCCCATGAGTCCATCTCAGCCCACAGGATAAAAGAGCCCACATTTTAATCAGTGTTTCCCTCCTTCTTCTTCCAGGTACACAGTTCTGAGATGTTTCTCCTAAGGCTCTTCATAAATCCCTAAAGTTCATAAAGAGGAGCAATAGAAATTACATTTGTTTGTTCACAAACTGCCCCTTGTGCACAAAGGGTGAGGAGAGACCAGAGAAAGGCAGGCCACTCCAGAATGGTAGGCAGCAGGTTTAATAAGCAAGGGAACTTATAAAAGTTGCCTTGGGCAGCTGCAAGACAAGTAGATCTTCACAACTGCCTGAGAGAATCTTAAAGTTTACACATAGGCTTTAACAGGGTTTGGTCATATATACCATCCAGAAGTTCTTAACAACACCTTACTCTCTCAAGGCTACATCCTTAGAACAGCTCGTAGTGTGGGAATGGTGGGTAGAATATACATTCCAAAAGCAGGGAAAGGGAAGATGAGGAGTCTCTGCCCTAATCCAGATCACAAGTCAACCTATGGTCATGTCCCCAGATGATCTCCTCCAACATTCATGTACTGCTGCTGGAAATTCAAACTGGAAAACAGCTTGGTATTATCCAAGAAAAGTAAACAAAAGCATACTTGATAACCCACAATTTCACTCATTAGTGCATAATACTTGCATATATGGACTAAGCAATGTTTACCAGAATGTTCTGAACAGCATTGCTCTTAGAGGCAAAAATGGAGTCAGTTGTTATGGGCTTCCACAGGAGAATCAACAAATATTCTTTCATTGTATGAATAAGCACTGGAATATTATACAGCAGAAACAATGGGAAAAAAACCCAGCAACCACATGCATCAGCATTTGTGAAATTCAGAAAAGAAATTCAGCCATGCTGTAAGATTTTATTCATATCACACTAAAACAGATAAACCTAAATACTACATTATGTGGTAAAAATATAAAATAAAAGTAAGAAAAAATAATATAAATTTTTGGACTGTGAGTACACCTAGATTGAAGAAAGGAAAGGGAGACCAAGGAGGAATATACAGGGGACTCTCAGGTGTTAATAATCTGTTTTAAATTAGGTATTGATACATGACCACTCATTTAAATGTTAGTGGTTAAACTGATATGCCTCCCTTTTGTATATACACATAATAAAAAATCTGATCATAGGTACAAACTTACAGTTATAAAATAAATAAGGCAAAGAGATGAAAAGTACAGCATAGGGAATATAGTCAATTATATTGTAATAATGTTGTATAGGGACAGATGGTGGCTACACTTACCGTGGTGAGCAATGAGGAACGTATATAATTGCCAAGTCACTCTGTTGTACACCTGAAACTAATATAACATTATGTCAATTATACTTCAGTTAAAAATTAAAATAAACAGAGTTATATATAAAACTGAATAATGAATGAAAAATTTCAAAGTTCTCATAGTATTTGGCTAAATACAAATATTTACAGAGGCATTTCTTAAAAATTGTTGTTATATTAGGACCTGAAATACAAATACATCTTTTTACCACTTATCGTTCTATTTCCAAAAATTACCTTTAAAATAAATTAACGTTATGTTTCTCTTCCTCTCTGCACATTCTAAGTCACAAGAAGTGATTAAAAGTATTCTGTACATGGTATCGTCTGCAGTGTCTTATTGACACACACTGCCATATTCTAATGTACTCATTATTGGCTTGTTAGTATAATAAAAATAATAGTTGGACGTGAAAAAAACATGACTGTGAAGAAAAATGGCATTAGGGTTGACAATTTGCTCAGAGGCAGAATCTGTCAGATGCTTCCCTAGACTTGTTTCTCTAGAGTAGAGGAACTTATTTACAATATTTATGGTGATTAGGACATAACCTCCTCTAAGGACCTAATTACATGACACTACAATACCCATCCTCACCTCGTGCACGTCCGGTGGTGTTTTCAACAAGTTAGAAAAAGTGTACACAAACCCAGTGAAAACTGAAAAATATGTCTTTAGCTGATAAATTCCCCACTGTGCTTCAGGCCACGTGAAAACTTGTGAATGCTCCCTGTTAAACAGTGTAAGACCCTGGATGTCTTGTAAAGATGTGTGGCAGATATTGCTTCTTCTCAGAATTTTTCAGTGTTTGCAAACTCCTACATGTCCTGTCATTCCCTCAGGTTCCATCTGGCTGCCATATCCCTAAATTTTACTTCTTGGTCTGGCACCGTAGGGTTGAAAATCTGTTTACGTGGTTTCTTGTAGCTTCGCCTCAGGATACAGCTTCTTACATTCTTTCATTATCTGTACTTGCTGCACTACCCAGGAACAAGTAATGCTCTGGTCCAAAGCCAAAATCTGCCCTGCTCTCTCATGAGTGAGGAAAGAGTCCATCTACCAGCTTTGGCTTGCTTCTTTTAATGGCAAATTCACACAATTTCTGTGATGCAAAAAAGCAACTAACCTGGATGGAGCGGAGTGCAGATACTGGTTCCACTGCAACACCAAAACAGTAAAGTTAATATCAAAAACTGCAAAGCATTTTTCCGGCACATGTACCTGTAAGTGAAATTGTTGGATGAATCAAAAGCGAGAAAATAACCTTAAATTAAATACAGATATTATAATGCCTTTTTATACAAGTCATAGTTTCTCTAAATGTGTAGTTTTTTACACTTGCAAATAAATGAATAGTAAATCAATTTATTTCTTGTCTTGGAAAGGTAACTAGATCATTTTATATTCAATCTAACAACATTTCCCAGATGGAACTTAATGTTTATGACCTTTTTCAACAGGTTGGGATGTAAACAAGGTCATCCCTCTTTTATTTTTCAAATTGCTTAAAATTTCACATGTTCTTATTAGCAGTATGTCCAGCTTCTCCCTTTACAGGGCTTTAGCTAGAATTAACCAAGAAAAAAAGAATTTACTTGGTCCAAAGAATCTATTATTCTCCCCAAATCTATCCATAGAGAGAACCACAGAATCTGGTTCTACCATCATTGTATTGTTGCCCTGTGGAGTCACAGCTGGACTCTGGTTCTCTGATGGTGGCTCGTCTACTGCTGAAATGAAGCCCTTGGTGGTTTGGATCCTTAATGGGACACAGGGATACTCTGGTCTAGGGATCCAACTTTACCACTGTGTGTGCGTGTGTGGGGTGGTGGTGGTTCTTAATGTCACATTCACAATCTCAGTCCTTGTTCTTCAAAGTAAAATGGGACCTCCTCAAAGACTGAGCACCTACTTACCAATTTTGTGATATAGGCCCAAGATATTTCTTTTGGATAAGAATGCACTGATGAACCTCTCCTAATATCTTTCATGAATAAATAACTACCTTGTTGTTTGGGTGTTTTTTTGTTTTGTTTTGTTTTGTTTTGTTTTGTTTTGTTTTGTTAAGTATGAAGGGACCTTAGAACTTAGAGTCATTCTGGATTTGGACTGCATCTAGATTTTTGTCTCATTATTTTCCATTTTTATCATTGCTTCTTCTACAGTTAATTCAACAATTACCACAACATGCACAAGCACTATAAACTGGTCTCATAATAAGCACAAATAGTTCTTGGTAAACTTTCATCTCCATGGTGAGTAGGACTACAATAGAGTAGCCCACTTGCCCTGAGTCTTGAGTATGCCTTGGGCATCAGTTGGCTCGCTTTACAAAGATAGTAGAGAGTGTTAGTTAATTTGATTGGTTGGTTTAGCAGAAACAGATTTCTTACATGAGATCATGATATGTTAAATGATATATAAAGTATGACACTATAAAAAATATCTGAACTAGGAGACACAGGTTTCCCTCCATTTATTATCTTTGACTTAAGATGCTTTCATTCATCTTTGGTTAATATAGTAGTCTCACAAATTTTTGGTTTGTATTTGTATTCAGATAATGCTTTACACAAAGTGAGCTAGGCGGGTGTTTTTTATAAGTACTGCTTAGTCTGAAAGACTAAGTCTCAAGGTGGAAAGAAAGGCAGTTAATAATGCCAGGGGAAGGAAAGGGGCGAAGGGAGGGTCAGTTCTGAACTGAATTCTACTAGCGGGAATAAAACAGAAGGCAATCAGTAGTGCTTTTCAATTCTTGTTCCCTGGGCATAACATAGCTTTAGGCCTCTTTGTAAAAAACAAAAACAAAAACAAAAACAAAACAAAATGAAAACATTAGTTGGGAATAATGAAGCAATCTTGATGTTCTATCAATTTCAGATGACATAAAATAGAAATATCAGCTTTACTACTTAATTGTGTGGCCTTAGGTAGGTGACTCAAACTTTGTGCAATTCGGTCAACTCACCTGAAAAGCCATGCTGGCACCTATCTCTTTGTGTGGTCGTATTCACTTAGTAAGTAAAAAAGCATGTGCAAAACACCTCAAAAATGCTAGCAGTTGGTAGGCACTCAATAAATCCTAGCTAATAGTAATATTAACAAAATGATGTGCAATGAAATCTGATTTGGAGAGACTTAGATCTCTTACACAGTGGGCCATTAGTACACATGTGTCACAACATTTAAATCTCTGACTGTCCTGGACCAGCCATCTGAATGATAGCCACAGTATCCTTTCTCTTTCCCAACCTTCTGGCCAAACATGACAGTACATTGTGACAGGGTCTTATAATGGAATTTGCCTCATATATAAATAAGGTACCAAACAGAACAGATATTGGGATGCCAGAGTGCGGGTGACAGAGACCCCCTCTTCCAATTCCTGAATTTACAAAGAATATAAAGTAAGACCCATTCCCTATCTCTTAAACCCCTCAACTTGATCAATGGCATAAAAATAGACCTATAATAGAAGCAGCATTCCTTAGAGAAAAACAAAAAAGAGTAGCCTTACGTATCTAACCTGAATTAAGCCTGAGCTGCAAAGAGGTTTTAGTGCTAACTAAAGTTTGGAGTTTGGGTTATTATATTGAGGTTGGACATTATAACTGCTGAACCAAGATCGTATTTGCCACCTAATGTGACCAAGGGACTCCTTTTTACCTGAGAGTGACCAGACACCCATGAGCTCTGTAGGAGATCTCAACGAGTGGAGGAAGATTACCCCGCACTAAAAATGTTTAGAGACCTTGGAGGAAGAAAAAAATTGTTGCTTTTTTCTTCCAATTTTTTATTGTGAAATACATATACCATTTTTTAGTGTACAGTTCAGTGGAATTAAATGCATTCATAATATTGTGCTTGCCATCACTACTATTGATCTCCAAAACTCTTTTCATTTTGTAAAACTGACACTCCAAACCCATTAAACAATAACTCCCTATTCCTCCCTTCCCCCTAGCCCCTGGCAACCACCATTCTACTTTCTGTAAATTGCCTTTTGAATCAGGTTTTTTCAAACAGACCTGTTACCCATACATGGTGGAATCATTTCCAACTCCTCACTCTTCAGTATCCACATATCTTGGCTGTTTCCAAAGAGGCTTCGCATTTTTCCCCTATATAATGCGTTTCCATACTTTTTCTTCTCAAGGAGTCATTGTCAAATAAATTATTCAGAGTATACTCAATTCGAAATCAATCTAGACTAATTTCTCAACTTCTGATATCTTTTGGTTTAAAGCACTATTAATGATTGCCACCATAATTATTATCATTTATGCACGTGATCTACTATCTTACACTTCTGATAGCTCCCAGAAGGGATGATAGGAACGCAAGAAGCACCTTACAAGACTAAACACTACAGCATTAGCTGATAGGATGAGAAGCTTGGGCATGGTTGGAAAACCATTTGGAAGAGTGAAGGAAAAATGAAGTGGTGAGAAAACAACTCAAATGCTTGGCTTAAACAATGAAGTCTGACCGAGAACAGAGATCAAGGACAGAATGAATGTTTTGCACTACAGATTCAGCAATCCCAAGTTTGGGTTTTGCAGGACACCCCTGATTTTTAATGTTTTGCTTAGTCATTCCTTTAAAACAGTTAGTTGGTCAGACCTTGTGTCCTAAATTTGGTTTTGATGACTTGTTGGATAGCATGATTTTGGCTTGGTAATGGCAAAAACAGCCCCACATTCATAAAACAGCAGTAGGAACATTATCCCCAAATATGCAGAGTTTTCAGTTTGGTGAAATTGCTCATATCCAAGTGAAATTTGACTATACTTCAGGGAAAGATGGTTCTACATATTTCCTGGGGAGAGACAAGGATATTAACGAGGATTGGATGTCATACAAATAATACAGTATGGGCTGTGCATGCTGTGTGTGCGTGTGTGTATGTTTTCAGACAATGTGATTCACTGCTTGCTTATTCTAAAAAAAAGTCAGAAAGTGGATCATGTGAGAGACTAAATATGACAACAGCAGAAAAAGGAATAAAGAGGAGTAAGATTTTTAAAATGGGAAAAAGCAAGTCATGCAAGCATACTTTAGAAATGTCTTTTTTTTTTAATGTTTATTTTTGAGAGAGAAAGAGACAGAGTATGAGCAGGGGAGGGGCAGACAGAGAGGGAGACACAGAATCCGAAGCAGGCTCCAGGCTCTCAGCCATCAGCACAGAGCCCAATGCAGGGCTTGAACCCTCGAACTGTGAGCTCATGACCTGAGCTGAAGTTGGAATGTTAACTGACTGAGCCACCCAGACGCCCCAAGAAATATCTTTTGATTGTTTTTATTTCTTTCTTTTTCTTTTTCTTTCATTGGACTTAGAGAATGAAAGTAAAATGTGAAAATCATTAGGAAAACACCATGAGTACAAAAGGATATGCTAATTGAAAAGAAATTAAGAAGCATGGAATAACTGAAAGTATTTTGAAGCAGGTCTATCAATAATTAAAACCAAATCTTTTAAAATAATTTCCATTTTAGTTTTGCTGACTCCAAAGCACAACTTTAATATATTTATTTTCTCTTATATTCCTTAATTCTGCCCTCAGAAACTCGAGCAAAGAATGAAAACCAGATTTGGTTTTTCTCCTGAAAGGAACCTTGTTTCTCTGAGAGAGAAATGCACTCTAGAAAAAGTATGAACAACAACAGCAGCACACATCAATTCAGTCAATGAAAAACATGTTAAAAAAATTGAAACACCAAAGCACGTACAACAGACACAAAATATGTACTCTCCTTCCTGGGCCCACACAAAGTATTAAAATGTATGACCAAAGATGTGTCCAGAGATTGAAATGAAAGTGATAGCGAATTGGTAAAAAGATTCAAAACATTTTGAGAAAACTTGCAATAGATATTGAAGAATGGAATATATTGGAAACATGTGCTTCTTTGAATGTGCTTAGGAATCGGCTTTACCAAAATTGGTGATACCTTGTCCAGAAATAATAATAAAGGGTTATCAGAAATCACAGCTTCACTTAGTTCACTGGCGGGCAATGGTGTCAAAACATGGAATGGTGGTGTCAATCACCCTGAGTCTACGCCAGCTATGAAACATGGGTCCCTATGACGGTTACCAGCCTGTCCTTCAGTCTTAATTGGCAACTCTAGTAATCAATAAATTTCATTTGTTTTTGGGTTTTGTTTTTCTCTTGAACTGCCAACTATCCATATGTAACTGAGCTTCTATATTTCTTAAGTAAATTTTACTTGCCTGCCACATTAGTTCTTTCAACCAAACTGAAAATCCTGTATCCACTCTCTCTCTACATCATGTCCCTGGGTCAAGTTCCTCAAATGCCATCTTTAGCTTAATTTTGCTTCTACAGGCAGTTTCTGTGCTCAACACTGTTCACTGGCACACCATTTTCTTGTTTGTCGATTTGTCAATTAAGAAGGCTATATAAAATCTAATAACTGGGTTGGCTAAAGAAAAAGAATTTAAGGGGCGCCTGGGTGGCGCAGTCGGTTAAGCGTCCGACTTCAGCCAGGTCACGATCTCACGGTCTGTGAGTTCGAGCCCCGCGTCGGGCTCTGGGCTGATGGCTCAGAGCCTGGAGCCTGTTTCCGGTTCTGTGTCTCCCTCTCTCTCTGCCCCTCCCCCATTCATGCTCTGTCTCTCTCTGTCCCAAAAAATAAATAAACATTGAAAAAAAAAATTAAAAAAAAAAAAAAAAAGAAAAAGAATTTAAAAGGAGTTGGAGAGCAAATGTCAAAGTGGCCAGAGTTTAAAACCACAACAATGCCGCTTCATCCTCTTACTTTACCTACAGATATCATTTCCAGACCTGTGACTATCTGTATTTGATGGTCTTTATCAGTGGGGATTAGCTGCCCTTTTGTACTTTGTTCCTTGATGTACTTTCAGATGACTTGGATAATTGAACTTTTGCCTTTTACTTCTAGATTCCTAGGAGTTTATTTACATATTGTGCAGCTGCATAAATATCTTAGAGTGAATTCACAAGAAGCCAGGGGTCACTCTCAGTGTTCCTCAATCTTTGAACTTGTTTTTTAAGGTGTACTTGAAGAGGGGTCAACATTTATCTTCATCAGTCAATTATCACATGATAAGAATCTTGGGACTGAACTGAGAATTACAGCTTTCAGAAGTGAGACAACATGGTTTAGAACCAGTGAGTCTAGAATACACTGATGCCAGTTAATGTTGACAACACTGACTAATCATTACCAGTGGCACAAAACTCAGTGACAATTAGAGCCTGCTGAGAAGGGCCCATGAAAGAAACACCATCTCCTGGGCAGCAACGTGTTGGAGGGTAAGGCATAAAGCGGTACATTTTTATTTGCTTACCAGCTGCTTTGGTACCACTACTTGTAATAGAAGTTGAGCCCTGAGAGGACTGAGATGATATAGATAAGATGTTTCTCGAACTTCAATTTGTACACAATCACTACAGATGCCGTTAAAGTACAGATTCTGATTTAGGTCTGGGGAGAGGCCTGAGCTGGGCGTTTCTAGTGAACTCCCCGGTGATTCCAGTACTGCTGGCGTCCTTGGCTCACACTTGGGATAGCAAGGATGGAAGGCACTTGGGATGGACTATAGTGAATGAGCAGATAGGGAGAAGAGTAAGGGACGGGACCGACAGATATGTGGGACAGATGCGGAGCTGATGAGGCAAGCGAGACGTGGAAGGCTTTACTCTTCATAGTGGAGCACCACTTACTTGTGACTTCTCAGGGAGTCCACAGTTTAATAACTCAAAACTATATACAGTGGTACTATTTGTTGTCTTTTTCCTGGAAATTGGTTAATAAGTTGACACTTGCACTGAGCTTGGTTAGGGGTAGAATCGTGCTTTCGACTAGATGCAAAACTAGATACAGAGAACAGAAGCAAGGAATTAGGAGAGGATTTGGGGCTCTAAAAGATCATAAAATGGAGAGTCAAACAAAGTTTATCTAAATCTCCCAGGGACCAGAAGGCCCTAGCTGACATCTGGATTATAATAATATAATAATTATGATTAGTGCTTACCATATGGCAGACATTGTATGTTATATAAATTACCTCATTAATTATTACAACTCAATGATGTAGGTATCACCCCATTTTATAAAAGAGGTAGTTGAAGTAAATGGCATGCCCAAATCCATAGAGTCACTAGGTTCCCGAGTGAGTATCTTAACCTTGGCCTGGGTAAATCAAAAGCAATTCCCAATCTTGTTTACTAAAGACTAAAAAGTTTAAAAGGAGTCTATGTGTGTGTATGTGGGGGGCGGGAGTGAAACAGGTAGGCTAAGGAAAAGTTGAAAAAAAATGAAGCACAGAATGACAAAAAGCAATGATCTTCATATTGTTCTGATATTTCCACCCATATTTGTTTGAACCTGAATGAGCTGACATTTTGAATTTTGACAGACTGCTGACGAATCATGCAGTACTACTCAGTCATTTCAGAGACACATTTTAAAAGGTGAAATCTAGAGGTGAGAGCTACAGTGAAATATAATTCCTAAGAGGATCTGTTTTCCACCAGCCTCAATCCCCTCATATTGCTGACATTTAAGACCACCTTTTGGAAATTCCAGAGAGAGATAGCTTAGCTGCATTCTTCTCCTTGGAAGTATGAGTATAAATTGCCCCAGGTACTCTTTCTACCTAATCTTTTTTTTTTTTTTTAATTTCAGACTTACCTTCAATTCACTTTGAGCAACACTGTACTTGAGATTTATGAATCTGGGGTCCATTTTTTCCCCCCAGTTGCGAATGTGAGTCCTTCAGGCCACAGAGAGGAGGAGGGATCCACACTTTCTAATGAAAAAGAACTTTCTTACAGTGTATATGTAGTCTCTATCAGGAGAACGCTTTGGAAGGGCTCCCAGCAATAACAATTTTGATATTGTTTATACTATAAAAAATAAACACACGAGAAATCATACAACAGTGCAAATCATCATTTGAGATGAAAAACTGACACTGTTGCAGTGCAATTTGGGGAGATGGGGGGTTCCTAAGTAGGCATTTCTTAGAATTTTTCCATCTAGTCTCAAGTGTCTTCATTCAAATGTCCAAGGGTAAAAGGTGTCCATGAAAACTCACCAAGAAATATGCCAAGATGGCTTTAGACTAAAATCTAAAGTTACAGAGGAAGCTTAGCTAACAAGCTCCAAAGAGAGCAACGGAAAGGGTGAGCAATTTCCCAGGGTGATTCCTGATGATAATGATTTCTTCTCTACTCTAACTTCACTTGGCTTGTGTTTAAGCTAACACCTAAATCATATTTCAACACTCATTCCCTTGAAGTTCCACCAAGCACGAGCTAAACTTGATCATCCTACCACAGTATTCCCTACTTCTGAGGTTTCCAGGGTTCCATTTTCAATTTAGTCCTCAAGCATGTGGCACACCAGGAGAGATGTAGAAATGATGTATCATGCTGGTGGTGGCCAAGGATAAGTGAAATTCCACCAGGACGAGAATATGTTGGTAGGCATGTACTTGTTTCAGGGAAAGCAAAAGCTTCAACTTGTAGAAACAATGGAAGAAACAAAAAATATAAAAATGCAGTCATGAGGGGCTTGAAATGCTTATACCTGTTCATTTAACCACAAAGCTATAAGTGAATACAAATAAAATATAAATGTGGAGGAAGTTTTGTGCCTATAAGTGATTACTATTAAGGAAATAGACTCTTGAAAAAGATGGAAAAGGCATTTAGAATTAGTCCCACTGGGAACATTGTAACTTTCCGCGTATTCCTACCTCCTGGGCATCTGACTCATGCTTCTCTCATTACAACAAACATTTATTTTAAAGCTAATCATCCTTCAATTCCAGTTGCCTGTTGTGTTTTTACTTCCAAGATTTATTTCCTTTATTTGGGGGTGAGTAAATTATTATGGTCATAGGTACTATTATGAAACAACGATTAAGTTGAAATCAAAACGTCAACACATAATGTGAATGGTGAATATTCTATTATTGACTTAAATCTAACTGATTCAACAATATCATACATTTTTAAATCAGAAAAGACATTAGCAAATGATAGAATTTAGTTTGTTTGGATGTGAAATTCTTTATTTTCATCAATGTTCCTTTTTTCATAAAAGCAGAAAGAGCAATTATTAGTCACAGTTTTTTGTGATAACTCTAAACCAAGAACATTGTCACAATGCAACAAGAAATCTCAATAACACAATACTGAATATGCCATAACCTGGAACTCTCTTTTACGTTATTAATGATCATAAATAGCAGGCAGGCCTCATTATATCATGGTTTCACTCACATCAGAACCCTTCTAGCATGGAAGTCGAGAATGGAACTATAGTAAATAGAATAACCCACTAGTATCCTTTGTTTCTGATTTTTAGAATATTTTGCCAACATTATTATGTGTGACATTGGAAAAACAGTTGGTGCATATTTCTAATCTTTTAATAATTGCTTCATAATTTTCCCTTTTCTTTTTTTTAAGTTTATTTATTTATTTATTTTGAGAGAGCGAGAGCGAGAGCGAGAGAGAGAATCCCAAGCAAGTTCCGCACTGTCAGGGCAGAGCCCTACTAGGCTCAAACCCACAAACCATGAGGTCATGACCTGAACTGAAGTCTGGATGTTTAACTGAGCCACCTAGGCACCCCTTTGCCCCTGCTTTCTATCTCTTCCTGTGCCTTAGAGCAGACAGGTCTAACCGGTATGCATCTGGATGCCATCCCAGGGCTGAAAGAACATTAGTAGCTGTACATCAATAGCGGTACATTTCACATGCTAAGCAAATGCAGAGATGGTACCTTTGCTGACAGACTGTGAGCAGACATGACATTTACTCATGTTCAAAGTCTAATATATGTTCAAAGTCTAGAATGTGCTCTTCTTCTCCATCTCTTCCATACTCTCTACTCTACTCCCACCATGACTCTTTTCTACTTTTCTGATGAACTTCCCAGTCTCTTCCATCAGACTTTACCCTTCACATTGCTGCCCCATTTTTCTGGCCTGATTTAAGCATGGGGCTTATCTTTTCTTTTACTTCGGGGTATAGAGAATGACTCCTCCCTGTGTTTCTTTGGCTATACAACTCACACAGAGTCACATATCAGAGTTCTGTGGCACCAATTTTCATGGAGCTCCTATACCATGGGATGGAGTTAGAGCCTCTAGCCTTTGCCCTGCCTGAGATCTAGGGAGAGGGGGACCACAGTGACATGGTGTCCTAAAAGAGGAGGTCTCTGGCCTTTATGTGGCACTATCTAGTACAAGGCCAACAAAGGCATTGCTTCTAAGAGATTCCAAGTCCATTCTTTTAAGCTAGGAACTCTTTCTTCACAGTTCAAGGTTGACCCACATCATTTCTCAGATAGAAGTCTATTTCAATCTTCATTTCTACCTCCCTTTCTGCCCCCCATACACACTTCCCAACCCACTTCCAGTTAATTAACTATTTTTTATAAGTTTAAAATTTTTTAAAGTTTATTTATTTTGAAGGAGAGAGAGAGAGAGAGAGAGAGAGAGAGAGAGAGAGAAAGAGAGAGAGAGAGAGAATGCAGGAGAGGAGCAGAAAGAGAGGAAAGAGAACTCCAAGCAGGCTGTGTGCTGTCAATTGTCAGCATGGAGCCCCATGTGGGTCACAAACCCATGAACCGTGAGATCATGACCTGAGCCAATATCAAGATTCAGACCTTAACCAACTGAGCCACCCAGGCACCCCTACCTATTTTTTTTTTGTAGTTTTCATTCAGTGTTTACTAATTGTTGGAATCCTCCACACTAGTTTTTCTGTCTTTAGGGTAAATGTTAAGTCCACCATCCTTTATATAAAACTTTTGGGGCTAGCTGTGTTGAGGAATTCAGACTTTTTCAGATCTTTAAAGGATGGTATGATACATATATTGTAAATTTACACAATACCCAACAGGGTCTATGGCTGCATATTTATTCATGCTAGATGTGGATAAACCAAAACCATGAATAGCGTCACATTAGTTTGGAACTGTTTTTTTTACACCAAATGAGTATGCTACAAACTTACGAGAACAAGAAAATACTTTGTCTTGAGAGCTTTTCATATTTTATTTATTTTTTTAATGTTTATTTATTCCCCAGAGAGAGAGAGTCAGAGTGTGAGCAGGGGAGGGACAGAGAGAGAGGGAGACACAATCTGAAGCAGGCTCCAGGCTCTGAGCTGTCAGCACAGAGCCCAACGTGGGGCTGGAACTCACAAACTGCAAGATCATGCCAGTTAACTGACTGAGCCAGCCAGGTGCCTCTGAAAGCTTTTTATATTTCAAAAGTAAAAATTAAGGATGGTAGATCTGTATTATGTTGTGCAAATTGTAAAAATGATTAACAGAGGAATGGAGTATTTTAGGAGAATTTGGGTTTTTGTGGTTAAAAATGTCTTATTTTTCTAATTTTGGAGTACAGAGACAATTTTGTAGGTAGTACAAAGAAAGAGATTCATTCAGTAAGCAGTTGAGCACAAGCCAGAAAAATGAAGCAACAGGAGTGTGTGTTGGGGGTGGGCAGAGGTGGAGCAGCTAGGGTAGAGGTGGAGAAGGAAGGGAGCTCTAATTAGAGGAAACAAAGATAAAGAAAAATATTGGTTGGCTGGAAACAAAAGTTATTAAAGGGCAGGTGATAGAACTTGGAGAAAAAAGATTTCTTTATAACTCTGAGGCATGGTCAAGAGATTTTCTTAAGTGTTATTTTCAAATGTACATTATAAACCTATGAACATAAATCCAGCTAAAAGAAAACTATCACAATACTGGTCATCCCTATTAATTATTCTGGTTTTTAATTTTTCAGTGTTCCATCAATTTTCATAGAAAAGCATGTAGGCTTCTTTCTGTTTGGGAGGTTGGGAGACTGAGGAGCTTATTGGGTGTTAGGGGTTAGGAACCTCAGAGGGGTCTGGGCATTCTTTTGTAAGAGCACTATATATCATAAATGAGAGGTAAGGGAAAGTTGCCAGTTTTCTAATTTCCTGATGTAAAAAAAACATGGGTTTTTATTTTACATTGCGTTGATTCTTATTCTCAAATCATTTGACGCTAACTCGATTGTTTCTTACGTTCAAAATGTTGCTTTGGTCAAAATGTAATCAGCCCTATGGAAAGATGTGGTTACAACAAAGATGTGGAAAGAAATTGTTAGCAACAGATAAGTATGAAATCCCTCAGTGCCAAGGACAGTGTTTCAGTAAAAGAGAGAAGACATTTCTTTCATTCTTTAGTTTAGATGTAAACCACTATTTTGGGTTTCTACCAAATTTTCCAGATGGTGAAAGATCTGGGAACATCCCCATCCCCAATGGTCTATTCAATAAATTGCTTCTTTTATAGGAAAAATGGAAAGTAGTCAAAGAGATACAATAAACACACACAAGCACAAGCACAAGCACAAGCTGAACTAGTCAATTACAGAACTGGAAAGTCAATTTGTAGGGGTGTTTATTCCTCACATATAGAAAAACAAACAAACGAGTGAGTGAATCTCATTAAGAACAGGGGCTAGGTCTTATTGGCTTGAATCCTCAGTTCGAACAGTACGTGTTCAATAAATATATGTAGATTGATTGCCTAAGGATATGCCACTTTTCCTGTCAGGCCCTGGGGTGGGTATTGCGGAGCACAGGAACAGGTTAATGACCTGGGAGGGATTCAGATCCAACTTGGCACAGTGCAAAGCCGAATGAAAAAAGGTTTTAGTCAACACGCAATCAAAGAACAGAGCACCAGAAAAGCAAGTAAGGTTTACTTCACAATTTGCAGCTCTCATCCCCGTTTTAGCGCCTGCGCTCCCAGAGCAATTGCCCTTCATAGGGGGCGCAAAAGGACGTGAGCCCAGAGAATAGAAGCGGCAGCAGGACTGTGGTAAAGTTAGGAAATAGGAAAAACTGCGGGGTTCCTGGGTCCGAGACTGAGTTCGCCCTGGGCTTGAAAAGAGAACTAAAATGTCTTTTGTCACTTTTCTCCTCCTTCCTCCAAATCCCCCGGGAGGAGAAATTGGCTGGGGGGAGAACGAAGTTCACATCAGAGAGACACAGAGTACCGTTCTTTGTTGTAACAGCCACAGCCCAAGAAACGTATGGATTCACAGCTGACGCCTTCCAGAAAAGGACCCACCCAGGCTCCCTGAGAAAAGGAAGCCCACGTGACCGCAGGGGGGGTGGGGGGAAGTGAGGCGACCCCGGAGCCAGAACGGCCCGGGGCGGGGCCGGAGACCAAGCTGCTACAAGGAATCGTCCTGCGTAGCCGGTCGTAGGTGAAGGGCTCGCATCAGGCTCGGCGAGTGCCGGACACCGTGGAGGAGACAACTCGTTCCGCGCGCGCCACTTAAGGGGGTTCTTAGAAGTGGGACCGGCTTTGTGCACTGGCAAGGGCCGGGGCGCTCGCGAGCCTCTGGCGCCTGGAGCCCGGAGCCGGGAGCCGGAGCTTGACACCGCCCGGGTGCGGACTCACCGCCCCTCCTCGCTCGTCACCGCCTCCCGCAGCCTGGGGCGGGGCCGGGGCGGAGCGAGCCGAACCGCGCCGGGGCGGAGCGGGCGCCGGCAGAGCGCGGCGCGGGGCTGGCGGCGAAGGTCCGCGGCGGAATCGCCGTAGCTGCCGCTGCCGAAGACCCCCACCCGGGCCGGCAGCCCCCGCAGCCCCACCTTCCCGGTGCGCGGCGGCTCCGCTGCTTCCCTCCAGAGGAGGTCGGGCTCCCCGCTCTCCGGACCCGCCTGGCGACCTCGCCTCCGGCGGAGCGGGCGGCCGCGGCGCCCGGGGCATGGCTTCGGCGGGCAGCGGCATGGAGGAGGTGCGCGTGTCGGTGCTGACCCCGCTGAAGCTGGTCGGGCTGGTGTGCATCTTCCTGGCGCTGTGTCTGGACCTGGGGGCCGTGCTGAGCCCGGCCTGGGTCACGGCCGACCACCAGTACTACCTGTCCCTGTGGGAGTCCTGCCGGAAACCCGCCAGCTTGGACATCTGGCACTGCGAGTCCACGCTCAGCAGCGGTGAGGGCCCGGCGCGCCGCGACCCCTGCCTCCCGCCCCGCACCTCCCCGCGCCCCACTGCCCGGACGGCCACCGCCTCTCCGCCCCTCCCCAACCTTCTGGGTCCCCTACCCTTGTCCGCCCCGCTCCAGCCTGCCCCTTCGGGGACCCTGGGGCTGCAGCCGCCTCCCTGATGGCCACCCCTCGCCTCTCCTCCGTCCGGGCCGCCAGACCCAATGCGACGTCCCACGCCCTCTCCGTCCTCCCGTGGCCATTCCTTGGGCTCTGGAGTAACACGTATGCTATTTGGGGTCATTGTTATTTATCATTTAAGGCGAGAACCGTGTGGCTGTGTTAAAAACGCAACGCCTTCAACACTCTCTTTAAAAAAAAAAAAAAAAAAAGACCAGCATAAACGCCCCAACTCCGCCGAGAGGCTGTGGGTTCTCTGCTCGCTCTTCCCCACTCTATTCTCCCTCCACTCTCAAGGAGGAATTTGCCCGAGTTTACCTCTTCGTGCCCACGTTTCTGCCAGCTCTACTCCACTTTGTCTGGGTTTTCCCCAAGGAGTTGCGGTTTGGGTTTTATTTCCTTAAATTTTTGAGGGATGTGGAAAGTTGGAAGACAGGCGTAATTTCCTTTCCTTTTTTGGTGACACGTCGTTGGTTGTGAGTTGCCCTTCTTTCTCTTCCTCTCCGAATACCTCCTCTCTCCTCCAGACCTTTCTTTCTCTTCTCCATGAGCTACTTACTCACAGATGCCTGGAAAGTTGTGGCGTATTGAGCTAGTACTGGAAACTGCAAATGGATGAGGTGCAGGGTGGAAAAAAGGATAGTCACTGGGGTTACCCAGCCTCAGGGGGAATTTACTCTCCTTGACCCCCACTTGCCTTCCCCTGAGTCCCGGTTATGCCGTTAGCAGAAATCTTCCAACTTCGGATTTCTTGCAGCAAACCCCTTTTCCTTGCTAATCTTGATTCTTCAGCTGCTGGGGTCAGTGCTGAGAAAGAGTAATAAAGGCAGAGGACCTGCCCGTGATTTTACCCACTTACCCACAGGCACCCCCCAAGAAACCGATTAAATTCCTTCTGACAGTTTGTCTTCTCTGGGACTATTTATGAAGCTTTCCTGGAAACGTTTCAAGTTCCAAGAAAGTTGAAATAGCACAAATGCCACACAAATCCGTTTTACTTTTGTCTTTGGTTTCTTGTTTTAAGAAAGATTAGTTCACTTGGTTAAGTTTCTTCCATAAATTTAATTTTCTGTTTACAAAAGGCTTTTTCTTTGATTTTACTTCAAAATTTCCATTGACGGGTTTCGTCTTTGTTGTTTAATTCACTGTTGGAGGGGACTGGTTGGCAGCAGGAGGTCAACATTTAGGTCTTTTAATTCTTTCAGGGTTGGTTGTTTACAACTAAAGATAAAATAAATTGGTAAAATGCCTTTCTCCAGTAACCAGGGGATCCAAATAAACTTTGGAGAGAATATCTTTTCTTTGCCCTCTCCAATAGAAATGGAAATTTATGTAGGAATGCCAGCTTCAGCTTGTCTCCTTAGCAACGTGAATCTTTTGCCCCTTTCTCCTGTCTCCTGAAATAATAGCCCCCTGATTGCATAAAGACTTTTCAGATAGGTTAGGGAAACCAGCTTCTACTCCTATTTTCTTTTCAGACCTGTACGCTTTTCTCTTGGCCAGGAATGTAGGGAATGGGGAGAAGCCAGCTCTAGTTTGTTGAACGGTATGCAGTGTTTGCTAATCTTCGCTTAATTGCCTCCATACCCCTTATCTCAGCTTTTTCTCCTCTCTGGGCAAGGAAATCGGGAGACCCAAGCTTAATGCCAATGTAGTGATAAGAGGTCTGTCTACAAGGTAGAAATTGGAGGCAGGTACCGTTGCTGTCCCCCCCCCCCCCCTTATTCTACCCTCTTGCTGAAACTCACACCACAGCATTTATTTCTATCTGGGTTCCTGAAAATCAGCTTCAGTTTTATTTTGCTTAAAATAGTTTTCATCCCAGAAAAAGTATAGTTGGTGAGCAAATGAGGTGGGAGGCATAGAGATGGTTTTGTCTGAAGCTAACTGGAACAAGTTCTTGACTTTCTTTATGTAGTAGCAGTTCATTTTTCCTCTCCAAGGTGGTGGGTGGGGGGTGCAGGAGGAAAGGAAACAAAATATGGAAAATTGCTCCATCTCCCCACTTTACAAAATGTGCTTTCTTAAAATGTTCTGTGAACTTGAACGTTCTATCCACAAATGTTTTGAAATGAAGAGGGAAGCTTGAATTGAAAGGAGCAATTTTCTTGCCTGTTCCAAAGGGCAGGCAGCTTAGTCTGTTTGCTGTGTGGAGTAGCAGAAAGCAGGGAGGGAAATGTCTTCTCTGAAGATTTTAAGAGATCCACTTCATTGTCTCTTGAAATGAATTACCTCGACAGGAACCACCAAGGACAATTTTACCGAAGGCCCTTCACCAGCATCTTCAGGGCTTAATTAAAAACCTTTGTCTTAATTAGAATTAAAACTGCTATGAAGAGGCAAGCTTGTATTTACAGAAGGGAAATTTCAGGAATGTTTCTACTGACGACAATATGTCCTACTTAGGCCCAGTTCCTAGGGAAACTTTCCCTCAGCCGTTATTTTTAAAGCTGCGTTTTAATTTTGGTACCAAATATGCATTGTTTGCTGCTTATACCCGTTTTATGGTTTTAAGCGAAAGCAGAAACATGCCTTTTGTGTGCTGGTCTGTTGAAGGCTGCGTCAGCATTTCTAGTAGGAACCAGTAATCCGGTGTCAGTCAACTGTAATGCTTTTCTCTGGTGTCCCAGTTCAGTGTATGGGGGACAGTCCAGGCGTTCATCCAAAGCTATAAGTTTTGCAAAAGGACAGATGAGAGGACAGGCTAATAGACTGTCATTCGCTGTGGAAACAAATAATAATAAAGTATGCTTGTTAGGAAGTTTAGAATAGGTAGTACTCACATGCCGGCCACAGAATTTCTAAAGATAGTTTTCCCCACTACTGATTTTGGCAGCCTTTTAATAAATGTTTAATCCTGTGTTTTTTAAATGGCAGTCTCATATTTGTGGCTTTTGCTTAGTCACATTTAGTTTTGATAACTTTGGTTTAGAATACAGTTGTTAGGGTTTCACAGCCACAGCCATTACAAAAGAATCCTTAGTGCAAATCCAAGTGGTTGCAGAGTGCTGATCCCTAAACTCCACATCACACATACTATGTAACCTCTAGGGTGGTTTTATGTTTCTTCTTGAAAATTTATAAATATGTATAGCTATTTCATATAAAGCAGATTGCTTTTTTTGATGTCTGTGTGATTTATTGACTAAGCAAAAAGCAAGGACATGCAGATGGCCAAATGAACACGTTTTACTGAGAGTGATTTTAGGATATAACAAGTGCATTTATCCATCTTTCCATCTACAAAATCTATCCAGCTTTTTCGTCCATGAAATACTTGATCAAATAGTGCCTTTTTCAAGGAATATTGTTAACATCATTGTGCACTGTCCTAAAAATAGCTACATTTGTAGCATGAGTCACTGGCAGTTTTGAAATGGTAGTGCACTGTGTGCTAATAACAGGTGAATATTATTATTTTTAGTTGACAAGAAGTTTTCTTAAGAGTGCTATATATGTAGCTCATTTTCTTAAAACTGTAGTATAAAATTCTACTTTAAAAGGCAATATAAGAAAACCCGTCTTAGGTCGTAGTTTACAATAAACCAAACTACCTAAACACCTGCAAATCTTAGAAAATCAGAGGTATAGTGATCCTGAATTCAGTTGTATATCATCCGTGCATATTTTGAATCCATACGTTCATTGGGAAAGAGAATTTTATTGGGAAACCTTACAATGTGATGTACTTCAGGAAAGGTTCAGCTTGTTGCTTGGTATGAGTTGATATTGATGAGTGTTGACAAATAGCTCCTCAAGCCTGGAGGTCAGGATGGTTAGATATTCTTCTGGCTTTCCGAAAAAGTACTTAAGTAAAACAAATGCAGTTTTATTTAACCTGCACAGGATAGATGGGTGGAAAAGTACATGAAGAGTAGCACCTAGCACCAAAACTTTCTCAATAAACTGAAGAAAACCAGGTATTACTTCTTTCACGATCTTCTTGATGATTTTCTTTTAACGTCTCCTAAGATTTTCAAGCTCCCAAGATTGACTTTTACAAAGGACGTTTTAATTTGTGGGCAGATATAGTTCCTCTTTTGCTCACATTTATAGAATGATTGTAATCTCCAGGGAACCATTTAGATCAGTCTTTGTCAGCAAAGGGATTTGATGAGTGTGTGAGAAGCCTTGCCTTTCATAAACCATTTCACAATAAAACCAAAACAAACAAAGGCATATCTCAAGCAATAGATTTTTCCTGCTTTCAGAAATATATTTTAGGAATTTCTTTCAAGTTTCTGTTAGTAGTAAGACCACTTAGCAAGACCATAGATACATCCAGTACTACTAGATATATTAGTGAAAAGGATTGTAGATGCTTCAAAATAACTCCCTGGAATACGTCACCTAAATACCACTGTAAACTTGTCTATGAACAATGCTAAATTATAACTTAATCCTGTGGGAGGGCAGAGTAGTGTTTTGGACAATACATAAAACTTTGGATTCAAACTGCCCTGAACTTGGCCACTTGACCAGTCATGTGAATTCATACAATTTAATGTCCTCAAATGGTTTGTCATTAAGATTATATAGGTAAAAGTACCTGCTTATTAGGGTTGTGTTTCCTCCTTGTTATGTATTCAGAAAAACAAACCCAAATATTGCAGATTTTTTTTGGATAATTGAGGAATCCCCCCCCCCCCACTTAAAAGGTAAACTATCTTTGCATTGAATAATGAAGTGTGCTGTTAGTTTTGATTTTAAATTTTGCTATGGATTACCAAGCATTTAACATTGATCTTGGTAGATCATGATCACACAACTCTTTTCTAATAGCTACCTATTTTGTCAGTAGTGTTACACAGCAGACATCTCAATTATTCCCAGTGTCACTGTAAACTTGCAAGGTAGCTAATGTTATCCCGATATGTTATTGAAGAGATCAGGTGTTTTTATAAGTTTACCAAGTTTTCAGTCAGTGGTAAAGACAGGTTTTTTTCTGGGTTTTTATAAATTTACCAACTTTTCAATCAGTGGTAGAGACAGATTTTTTTCCAAAAGAGTACCAGTTATTAATGCTGGGAAACAAACCACCCCCAAAGTTAGTAGTATAAAACAACAATCATTTTATTATGCTCATGACTTCTGTGGGCCAAGAATTCAGATAGGGCTTAATGAGGATGGTTTATCTGGGCTCTGGGATATCTGGGGGCATAGCTGAGGGTGACTTGAATGGCTGGGAACTGGAACATCTGGAACTGCAGGATCCTCTTCCAAATGGTTTCACTGGGTTTGGCGCCTTGGTGGAAATGGCTGGGAGACTGGATTCCCCGGGGACTAGCCTTCTGTCTACAAATAGAGAACTTCTACCCTCTCTAGGTGGTTTATAGTCTTTGGTTTATAGTCTCAAATGACCGAGCCCCAAACCGATTAAGAATCTGGACCTAATCTACTTCATATTGTTGATAAAATTTTAGTTTTTTTAAAGAAAGTTTTGTATGAGTCTGATGAGATAGATGCTTTGTACGTGGACCCTAAAATGTTAAAATTTAAGACAGGAGCCATGTTTTGTAGTGCTAGAAAGGTATTGGAGTTGCAGCATTGTTTTTTGTTTGCTTGTTTTTCCCTTGTTTTAATAACATAATTCTTTTCCTGATAATTGCCCATATACTGAATTGCAGAATCATAGCACATTTGGGGTAGAAAATATTTCAAAATTCTTAAAAAAATTTTTTTGATGTTTATTTTTGAGAGAGACAGAGAGACAAGAGTGTGAGCAGGGGAAGGACAAAGAGAGAGGAAGACACAGAATCCGAAGCAGGCTCCAGGCTCTGAGTTGTCAGCACAGAGCTTGACACGGGGTTATAACTCACAAACTGTGAGATCATGACCTGAGCCGAAATCAAGAGTTGGTCGCTCAACCGACTGAGCTACCCAGACACCCCTAGATGTCTACTTTTTTTTATAAGGTTATTTATCATCCAAGATTTGATTTCACAAAGAATTTAAGGTCTTCAAATAGACTCATATGTTGATAAGTCTGTTAAGTTTTAGATGTTTATTATCATTAAATTTACATTGTTGTCATGACTAGTCTTTAAAAATCAACAAAACTTGTTTTTCTTTAAATTTCTCCATGATAGGATACTTTATTTATTCATTTATTATTATTTTTTTTATTTTGATAGAGACAGAGCATGAGTCAGGGGCGGGGGGTGCGGACAGAGAGAGAGAGATACACAGAATCTGAAGCAGATTCCAGGCTCTGAACTGTCAGCACAGAGCCTGACATGGGGCTTGAATTCACCACTGTGAGATCATGACCTGAGCTGAGGTCAGAGGCTCAACCAACTGAGCCACCCAAGCGCCCCTGTGATAGAATACTTTAAAACATCTGTTTAATTCTACTTTGAATCACAATTGAAAAATATGTGGAAGGCAGTCATGTAAGTTTCTTAAATTGATTAAATGAATATAAATTTCACTAGATCAAGTTTTTACTGCATTCTGACCTTATTTTTAAAAAGATACATTTACTTATCAAAAGAGATGGATTTTTCCTTAGAATTTCATCCTTATATGTGAAAGGCACTGACAGCTAAATCTTACCGGTCTTTTCAAAGTATTGGATCATCTCCCTTGAAAATTAGACAAGGACACCATTCCTTACCCTTTTTTGCTTCTATATTTGTATGGGATTTTAAGACACTAGTACACCATCACTTTTCTATTCTGTTGTAGTCTTTGTTCTTTTGGCACCAAAGACTCCCATTAAAAAAGAAAACAAAACAGAAAACCTATAAAAATGAGGCCTCCATGGCTCCCAGAGCACCAAGAAAAAATACCTAGGAGATTATTTTTGTCTCTACTAGCTTATTAACTGGGAGATTTTAAATGATAGTTTAATGAGGCATGTTTCAACATGTCACCTATCAATTCTCTTTTCAAAATATATGTTTATTAGCAAGAAGATGTTTAAACACAGAAGTTGGGGTCCCTGAGTGACATGACATATCCTTAAATGTGTATAAAAGCACACCCACAAACAACTCAAATTTCCATCAGAAGGTGTTTTATTGCTCTCATGTTTTAAGGTCCCTAAACCAAAAGTTGATCAATGTTGCCATAATACTTTGTGAATACAACCTGGTGTCCGTTCCTAGCACCATTAGATGACTTAAGGAGAGAAATGATCTTTCCTCTTTCCTAACGTCTCACACGTACCCAAAGTTAACTTTGTTAAAATATAGTCATTGACTTAATAGCAGGGAGTAGGCATTATCCTGGTACAGTTAGCCAGTTAGCTAGCGCTGTACCAGGTGGTGATGGTAAAGTGATGAATGAAACACTTTCCTTCAAACAAATTAACAAAATCATATAAATGTACAAACTAATGTAAAGGAGGAAATGTAAGTTCAACTTCTGCAGAGGGATAGAAGAGATCTCCTCTAAAGAAGTTTGGTAACAGGAAACCACTAACTTACTAGTTTTATCCCTCCCATATTCACTAAGAAGGTATCTTAATACTGATCATGGGTGACTGTCTAGTTGTCTTCCATCTACCTTTTGACTATTAATAGCTACTCTAAACCCATCACAGAAGATTTTTAGTTGCTTAGAGGAAGATCGAGTACGGATTTGCGGGCAGCGAGCAATTTACTGTCCCATTGCAGCACAGGTCATGATCTCACAGTTCAGGAGTTTGAGTTGGGGAGGGGGTGGGGGAGGGAAAGAGAGAGAGAGAGAGAGAAAGAGAAAGAGTCTCTCTCTCTCTCTCTCTCTCTTTCTCTTTCTCTCTCTCTCTCTCTTTCTCTCGCTCTCCTTCTTTCTCTCTCTCGCTCTCCCTTTCTCTCTCCTCTCTCTCTTCCTGCGTGTCCTCGTCCGTGTGCGGGTCTGCCTGCTTTTCCAGATAATTATCCAAGTTTTCTAAATAGCAAAATTACAATCTTCGTAGGTTTTTTCCTAAGAGTAGGGAAGGCTCATCACAACTCTGGAAATACCATAATTAGGAATTACTATTGAGAAATACCAGTACCTGTTAGATAATATTAGTTACCATCAAATGTTAATGAAAGCTTTCTAACATGGTAAGAAACAACAGTCCTGGGGCGCCTGGGTGGCGCAGTCGGTTAAGCGTCCGACTTCAGCCAGGTCACGATCTCACGGTCCGTGAGTTCGAGCCCCGCGTCGGGCTCTGGGCTGACGGCTCAGAGCCTGGAGCCTGTTTCCGATTCTGTGTCTCCCTCTCTCTCTGCCCTCCCCCGTTCATGCTCTGTCTCTCTCTGTCCCAAAGGTGAATAAACGTTGAAAAAAAAAAAAAAAAAAAAAAAAAAAAAAAAAAAAAAAAAAAAAAGAAACAACAGTCCTTAGTGGTGATGGTGTAGTTTTGTTTTTTGTTTTCTTTTTTATCTAAATTCTGAAACATGCTTTAAAAGAAGGGCTTTTTGCTAAGCACTGTATATAATGGTCTTATTTTGGGAAAAGACCCCATATGTTATGGTATTTAGATGATAAATTGCATTTTCACCAAATTTTCTAAGAGAATTCTGTGAAGCAGCTAAAACGACCCTTTATTTGTTAAAGAAAAGGAGATGTGTATTTTTCTAACATCAACACAAAATAATTCAAGAGACTTGAACGAAGCTGTCATAAATTGAAAATTTGTAACTTGTCTGGCATTTTTGGACAACCAGAGTTTTCCAGAATTTTGGCAAAACTGACCTGCACTTTGGTCATTAAAGTTGTTGCATCACTTATTTGCGCAGTTACCCAGGGTCATTTATGTGCTTAAAATCAGGTTCGCCCTGCAGTTTGACACATTTTTTAATTTATAAATTGTCCTGAAGAGTAGGACTCTAATTTGTACCATTGCAACTTGATTGACACTGTACCTCAAGTAGGTCCTTTTCTAAAATTCCATTTCACTTTGCACAGCACATGGCAGTGTCTATACTGTCATTTTGTAAAAGACACATAGTTGTTTGCTTTAAACATCTGTTTGCAGGTGAAGAATGTTAGATTTGCTATTACTTACTTGAAGAGACATTGTCATTTTAATTATTGAAATGAGAATCGGAATTCTTTTCCGGCCTTTGTTTGTGTCTACGTCTCATGGAGTAGCTGGAAATTAATGCAACACTGATGGATTTAGGTCAGAATGCAATTTAGCCAAGAAAACAAAGTTTCAACTCCCTCAGTAATGGTTTTGGTTTTCCACTTCATTTGCCACATGCAGACTAAAAAACTCAAGTATATCATTTGATACTTCGGGAAATATTTTGGCTGTTAAGTCAATAGTTATTTTCCTTTTCCACAAAATAACAGCACCATTTCAATTCAATTTTTCATATATGAGGATATGGACTTATTGTCCACCTCGGAAGTATATAGCATTAATCTCAAAATAAATTCTTAAAGTACAATTGATGGAAATAATTAAATGCCATAATTTCTAATGAGATGAGCTATTCGGGAAAAAGACACGGCCTTCTGTGAAGAAATGGAGATGTTGGAGAATTTGGGTTTGACATGTTATTCTGTAATGGGAGCTTTTTTTCCTCTTAAATAAGTATAAACCATCCCATTATTTCCAGTTCCTGATAATAAAATGGAATTGGCAATAGTGAGCTTGCTTTCTGAGCTCTCACCAATGTAATGAAAAGAACTTTAAATGTTTGGCTATAAATATGTCCTACAAGTGAATAAAAACTATCTGGATGAACCGAAGGTTTGAGTTGAATAATACAGCTAATGTGGGTGAATTAGGGAGGATTTAGGGATGAGCTGTGAGGTGGTATCAAGATGATAGGGAAAGATCATTCTCTCTTTGAGGTTGAACGGTAAATGATTTTGATTGTATGAATGGATATCATTTTGATTAATGTAACTCTTTTTGGAAAACTCAAAGGTGAAAATAAAAGTGACTGGCGAATTTGAATGTGATTATAAAAGTTATTTTTTTTAACAATCAGTATTTTAATTTGGGATGAGAACTGTTGAATAGTGATACCCCTATATTAAAACATTAAAATACATTTAGGAAAATACTACCCACGGGAACAGTGGGAGTTGAATTTATAAGGTTAAAAATCTGTTTCTTCGTTGTTTTTTAAATTTTACCTAATTTCCTAGAAGAAGTGACAATTGTGTGCTCAGGGATTTACAGAAGGTAGAACTAATTTCAGCGTATAAGCAATACCTGCAGAGGTAAATAAATTAGGCAGTGTTTGACAAGTTAAAGGTTTTGAAATAAGGTGGGTGGAGTAAAGCTTTAGGCACTGGTGTAGTGCCTTTGACCTTGGTTCAAAAGTATGAAGGTGTATTGTCATTAAGATTTTGCCTTTACTGAAAAATGGAAGTAGATTTGACCACAAATTCCCTAAAGGGATGTGAATTTTCCAATTTGGCAATTATGATGTGGCCCATAGAATTTTCATAATGCAGCAGCAATTTCAGACCAGTCTCCTGTATTAGACTGTAAAGTAAGTCAGCACAATTCTGCAGAATACTAAAGCATTTATAGACATTGGAAACTCTGGTGCCAGCTAATAAAAATACCTTGAAAGAGGACTTGAATTTAGTTCCTGAGTGGCATATTAATGCTGGACTTGATGTTATGACATAAGGACTGCCCAGTTTTTATTCTGTAACTGTAGGGGGAAGTATAACATTATATATATTCATTCCTATTATATTTTTCCTTTTTTTTTTTTTTCTGGTGGAAAAAGCACTAGTAGAGAAGCACATGCTTATCTTGAGCATTGGCTTTCATAGGTGCACTTCCAGTACCTTCTGTGTGTCATTGTGTCAGTTTGGCCAAAATATAGTAGTTCCCCACCACCCTTACCTGTGTGGGATATGTTCCAAGACCCCCAGTGAATGCCTGAAACTGTGGGTAGTACTGAACCCTAGATATACTATGTTTTTTCCTATTTACATATACCTGTGATAAAGTTTAATTTTTAAGTTAGACACAGTAAGAGATTAGCAACAATAACTAAGATTATAAAACTGAAGAGTTATAACAATATACTATAATAAAAGTTACGTAAATGCAAGCTCTCTCTCAGAATATTGTATTGTGCTGTACTCATCCTTGTGATGATATGAGATGATAAAATGCCTACATGATGAAATGAAGTGAGGTGAATGATACAGGCACTGTAACATAGCCTTAGGCTACTTTTGACCTTCTGATGATCCCTTAGGAGGAGGAGCCTCTGCTTCCAGACTGGACTGCCTTTGACCCCGGGGTAACTGAAACCATGGAAAGCAGAACTGCAGATGAGGGGGACTACTATACTCCCCGTATACCATGGCAGCCTCATTTTAGGTTTCATTCGATACATCTCAGCCCATTTGAGTCCTCACTGGTTCCTAGACCAAGGAGGTACATTTTGTCATCAAAACTCATTACCACTTGTCCTCAGAGATCTTGGAAACCAAACTCACATTTCAAATCAACTGGCGTGACAGTGAACAATGACCAGTTTTAATTGTGCACAGCACTGCAATTTGTAAAATATCACCACGGCCATTGAGGTTCTGTGGAGCTGGTTTGTGTTCACTGCTCCACGACAGTGTCAGTTCATCATTTATAAAAATGTGTAAAACTATTGCAGAGTAATAAATCTCTAGTCTCAACACATCACCTGACTAAATGCTGTGAGGGCTATAAAATTGTGGAACTAAGATTGATATAGAAATTAACCAATTATGAGAACTTAAAATAGATGATTTTTTTAAAGAAATGGGGCTGAAAATTGACAATTTTATGACATTTTAATTTGTTTTGCAAACACTGTATATGGGATAGCAAATATTTGTGTCCTGCACACCTTCTAATGGATAAACCATTAGTGTAGAGACAAGTTTTCTGGTCACTTATTATACTGTTACCATAAAATTGTTCAAGTTCTGTAGTATATATCTTGTTAAATCTACATTTGGTAAATAAGTAAATATATGTGTATACATGAAGCCCAACGTATATTATTTTAATGGCCATTAGTAGGTATCTCTAAAACTATTTTTCAGTTTTTTATAATCCCCCATATTCTAGTATTATTCAGCAACAAAGAAGAAATGGTATCAGGCTGATCTACATAGTCCCTGACTATAGCTCACCCGTAAAGCAGGCTGGTCCTAATATGTGGACAATGGATTCTAGCTGTTGATGGAAAGAGACAGTGTTCTCAGCTCCAGGGTACCTAGTGATGAACTGTGAAAAGTGCCCTAGGTCTTACTGACTATGGTAGCCATATTGAATCAATTTTTCAGCTTCCTGATTGATGTTCAACTGATCATCGAGTTAAAGCTTTGGTCCTGGGCAACCTGCCTGAGTGAAGCATTCCAAATGGATATAATGACAACAATCTCAAAAGTTGGCACTGTGTACCAGAGATATAGCCTCAGTACTTCAGTGTAAGCCCCAGCTTTCTGGCCAGGGCGGTGGCAGACATGGCCCAATTCTAGTCTTTTGTAAAATAAAATGGCTTCTCTGCTTGAACAGGCATTATCTGTGGTTATGGGCCAAAGGGAAGGGTAGCAATATTACAGTGTGATATTGGTAATATGCCTTTTTGACTTTATGTCTAGGATGACTTCCTCATTAGCCACAAATGTCAGTACTAAAAATAAATATAGGACATAGAGGAAAATCAGAACTGGTTGTATTTACTTACTTTTTAGAACTATTTCCTGTGCTATAAGAACCCCCCTTCCTAATTAGGTCCTAGTCCCTTTTAATAAGTGTTATTCTCTTGGTGGCTTCTGGTGCATTTTATTGGTTTCCCATATGAAATAAAGTATTACCATTTTCAGGATATTTGACATTTTGTGACTAGGATTTTTTTGTACTTTTCTCTTGCTAAATTGCATAGGCATCACTTTGCACTCCTGTATTAGTCACTTATCAAATTGATTTCATAATGAAATTATTATTGTCTGAAAGACCTTTACCTAGAAAAACCTTCAACATTTATAAATGATATGTCAAGTACAGACCACGGGTCTGCAAAATTTAGCTGAAGGGACAAAGCAAGCCCACCACCTGTTTTTGTAGATAAAGTTTTATTGGGACACAGCCATGCTCATCCATTTACATATCATCTTTGGCTGTTTTCACACCACACAGCAGAGGTTGAATAGTTGTAAGAGACCCTGACCTGCAAAGCTGAAAATACTGTCTGGCCCTTTATAGGGAAAGTTTGCCTTTTTTTTCTGTCTTAGTTTGTTTTCACAAAATGCAAATGCCTGTATTTTAGCTATTCTTTGAGGATATTTAAAGTAGAGAAAAGTGATCAAGATCAATTCCTTTTTTATCTTGAGTGAAAAGTGGAAGCAGTCAAATGGATGGTATTTTATACATATGTATTGGGCTGTGTGAAAGAGCTTATCAGAAAAAAGCAATCTTTTAAGGTACTTTTTAAATGAGTGAATAGTTGTATCTTGACTTAAAATTAACTCTTTAAAAGTTCTTAATTTGGAGAAAGTTGCTAAAAGTAATGATCATTTTATGAAAATAATGGTCCAACTAGAAAATATTCAGCATAGGCCCTTTTAAAGAATCTGATGGATGAACGGATGGATTTTTTTTTTGTGCCCCAAACACTTTGATATAATGAAAATTTTACTTTTTCAGAAGTTTCAACTTAAACGTTTTCAGAACAATTTCTATTATGCTAAAGTGTAAAATAATTGTCCTATGTATAAACTTTTTCAAAGAAATTTAGAGACTTCCAAATGTAAGGATTATTCTTTTGGCTTTTTAATTTTTTTTTTAAATTTTTATTCTTTTGGCTTTTTAAATTCAAAGCTACATGCTGTTATGGAACAAAAAAGCCATAGTATGGCTATCCTTTTAAACTCTAGTTGAAAGCCAGATATACTTTTGTTTGAAGTTATATGCCTTTGTTACAAGTAGATGGCTGAAAAATACTCTCCAGTTTCTTGTGATTCACCTTTATATTTTAAGAAGTGTGGATTTTTTTTTCTCTTTTCCCCTTGTTTGTTTGTTTCCTGAATACATTGTGAGTTCTAGTTCAGTGCTGGTTATAAATCCAAAATTTATTAAAAGGAAAGGATGTGGAAGAGGACTCTTGAGGTGGAGAAATACAAGTATAAATAAAAGGAGAGAATCCTAGGGAATTGTAGGTTCCTCCACTCGTCCCTTATCCTACAGTGGTAAAGTGTGCACTTTGGAAGCTTTCTTGAGGGATAATTTCAGAGTGCAGCATCAAAATGTCATGAATTCTTGACTTTAGATAGACTACATTGCAACTTAACTATGGATTAAAGTTTGTTTTCATTTTCTGCACATATATTAAAGTGAAGGCCAGAAGAGGCAGCCTGGGACTTCCAAAGGACCCCTGCTGAAGAATGTTATGGACAGTATCATCTTTTTGTGATGCTTCCTAAGCTGGGTAGTGCTTTCATATATTCACTTTGCTTCTTCTTAGAGAACATTCTACTCTTCTGTGGAAGGGGAAATGGGCCAATTTTCTGTCAGGCTATTTTTACATCTCTATAAGCAATGACACATGCATTTAAGTAAGGTTTACTTTTCACTCAGCACATGGGAGACAAAGTATCCATGTACAGAGACCTGTACATAGTAAGTGGTCAATATATGCTTGCTGTTTCCATGCATGAGTGAAGAAGAGGGCATGTCAGCTATTTAGAGTACCTTCTGGCTCCCTGGGAATACTTAATTTCACAAACCATCCTTGCAGTAAATACCACAGTAAGATTAGAATGAAATGAGAGAGAGGCAGAAAAAACAGCCGACAAATTCTCCTGCTGCCAATTTGCTGGGGGAGTTGTTTTAGAGAAAGGGAGGAAGAGAAGGCAAATATAAACTTGGTGTGTGTGGGGATTTTTGTTTGTTTTTTGTTTTTGTTTTTTGTTGTTTTTGTACCGAAAGGGCAGGCTTTACAAAAAAGGACAGAAAAAAAGAGTGAAAGAATGTATTACAACATGGGTGGATATCAGAGACATGTAAGCCAGAAACAAAATAAATATCCCAGGGACACTTGCGTGGCTCATTCGGTTGAGCATCCAACTCTTGATTTCGGTTCAGGTCATGATCTCATGCATGGTTCCTGAGATTGAGCCCTACAGAGGTTAGCTCCCCTGCTAACAGCACAGAGCCTGCTTGGGATTCTCTCTCTCTCTCTCTCTCTCTCTCTCTCTCTCTCATTCTCTCCCCCTTTCTCTCTGCCCCTCTCCCGCTTGTGCCCCTAGCACAGCTGTCTCTCAAAATAAATAAATGAACATTAAAAAAATAAACATCACACACTTAAAAGCCAGACACAAAAGAGTTCATGCCGTTTACATAATAGGCACAGATAAATCCGAGGTATAGATGTCCATTACTAGCCTGGGTGGGAGGGTGATACTGAGTGGGGAGGAGGGAGAGGCATGAAGGAACCACGGTGATGGAAATGTTCTAGACCTTAATCTGGATGGTGGTTATATGGGTATATGAATATATCTAAAATTTCATCACATTCTCTACTTTCATGTTTAAGATTTGTGAACTTTAGCTCAATAGAAAACAACAGTAATCAAGATAGGTTATGGAAAGGATACCAAATTTACCATGAAGGCTTAATAGAGTCCTTGGAAAGCATGGCAAACCCCTGCTCTAAAAACACTGCTGAGCTTAGCATAATAGACTATTCTGAAGAAGGACATTTATAATTTTTGTTGTAAAAAATTTCAATTCCCAAAGGACGCTTAGCACACAGTAAGATCACATGTATTTAGATGCAGCAAGGTGAACATAGTTGTGTTGATTCTTTGAGGACTGACTGCTTAAAAGCAGTATCTTTCTTCTTTTCTTTCCAGATTGGCAGATTGCCACCCTGGCTTTACTCTTAGGCGGTGCTGCCATCATTCTTATTGCATTCCTGGTGGGTTTGATTTCTATCTGCGTGGGATCTCGAAGGCGCTTCTACAGACCTGTTGCTGTCATGCTTTTTGCAGCAGGTAAATATATATTTATTACTTTCAAACTGATATTAAAGTTTCATGAACCTTTCTACCATCCTGTCTTCTCATGCAAAAGCAGTATGTGGTTGCTGCATTACATACAAATTGAGAGACATTTGTTATATTTTAAGGTAAATTGGCTAAGGGTTTATCATATTATTAGTTTTCAGTGTGTTAAATAAGCATTTCACAGAGCATAGTGGCAATTTCTAAACTTCTAACTAAAACATGAATAAGTAATAGTTCTTGACAGGGCTGTTGCCTTACGAATTGCAGCAGATGTGTTTACGAACAGTCTTCACATTCAGTTTTTTTTCCACTCCTTTTACTGCCCCCTTGGTGATCTTAAGGCAACATTATTGTTTTCTGACATGAAACTGAAAAACATTCCAATATGGATAGCCTTAAAGGTATAAATCTGTTTAGAAATAAACATGGCTGTAATGAAAAATGATAATGTAGAACTCGAACCATCAGATAATTCAGTTGTATGAGGTCAATGCCATATTCATTAACTTAACAACCATCATTCCGTGAAGCACAGCTTGGATAAAAATATCAACCAAGGTAAGATGGAAGTTTTGCTGAAATCAAGGAACTACTTAGAAAGGAGGTTTACAAGATTAAAAGTCCAGCACATTATTATGTGTTTTAATTTTTATTTGTAAGAATAGCTTTGAATATATTGTTCTGTTCGATTCAAACTGAAATATTCCTGTGGTGCCTTCAGTTTACCCTGTCAGTCACATCTGATTTGAAGACTGCAAAATAAGCCCCCGTGACTGTCAATAATGAAGACACTGACAGAACCATCTAGGCTATTAGATGGATTTTTTTTTAAAGGCTGTTTAAAGATGGGAACAGATGAAATTTCAGTATTTGAAGGGTAGTTTGATCTAAAAATGTAAGATCAGAAGTATTCTGCTGCCCCCTGCTGTTTGTGTTCATTTTTTATACCCACAAAGACCGATCATAATGTAGGTGTCATAAAAATGAAGGTCCAAAGGCCTAAAGCAATCTGGAAGAACTGCTAATTCAAATCTCTTAAGTGACTTGCTCAAGATTACATAGTAGTTACCAGCAGAGCTGGGGCTGGGAGGCTACTGAATTTTAGACATGGCTCATTGGCTAATGATTTGTTCATTCAGCTGTTTATTAGGTAACTATTACAGAGTGTACACTGTATTAAGAGACCCATAAAACTAGCTAAGTATCACCACAGATACTTTCTAATAAGAGTAGAAAACACTATTACAAAAAATATTCTGAGAAAAATATTCTGAAGTCATAGGCAGTGACCATACTATGATTATTTTGTTGATCTCCTGTGTAATAAAGAACTGTATTGTGAATCATTTGGTAAACCTGAAAATTCTCCTAAAGATTCCATCACTATTCTTTAGTTTATTTCTTGGTTCATGGATTTCTCGTGGCTATTTCTATTTTTAGAATGAAATAACTTTAGATATTTTAATTTTAGTATAAGTTTGTCTTTGCAGCTAGGATTTATTAACATAGTGATTAGATAATTAATCATAATAGAATTTCTTGATAAATTGTTCTGAAATGATATACCATTCTTTAAAACCGGAATTATGTTTTGAATAATTCTTAGAATACTCAGATATTTCTGATTTTAGGAAGGTATAGAGGTACTTCAGACATTCTCTTATAAATATGGAATATTATTGTGCTACCTAGTTACTGTCTCATTTAGACTTTAACTTACCACCTACTAGCATATGCAGAATCTACATAGAAATCCAGTTGTTTATAGCACCTATTATAAACATGCTTAGAAAAATAATTAGGAGTTTCTAGTTATTTCTTTTTTTTTCCTCCTAGTTCTTTCTAAAGAAGCTCTGTATGTTTCCCAAGTATAGCAAAATTTATGAACATGTGAAAATAAGTACTGGTTTTAACAGAAAGTATACTATAGATGAATATAAGTTATTAGGTACTGGGCCTGGTCAAAATAAAGATTTTTATTTAGCTCTAGCTACTATGAGTAGTAGTAAATTATAAAATAATGAAAGGAATCCCTACAGCAATATTCATATATTCATATTCTACCCACTGAGAGCTCAAGTGAGCATCATACTGCTACATTTTAAAAATGTACATGTGCTAAGATATAATTTTACTCATTCTCTTTTGACACTGTGCTTATGGAAGCTTTTTTGAAATAACCATTAGTTTTGTGTTCACTTTGGACATAAGCAAGGTAAAACTTACTGGTGATTTGAAACATGTCACAAAAGGTTTCTCTTTGCCATCTGAGAAACCATTAAAGAGTTGCCAGTAGCTGATTTTGGAAAAGATACTCATTACACATAATAATCCATTATTGATTTGGGTAGAAGATTAACAAATTTGGGAACTCTGCCTACTTGAAACAATGCTAGTTAAAATCATGGCTGTTGATTTTGCTTGCCTCATAGTAAACATACTTACTCTGTTGGTTGGCTTGTGTCACTTGTAATTGCATTTAGTGATTCTTTGTAAATATTTATTTGGGGCCCTTTTACCTTTTTGCTCATCTTGGTTTGCTTGAAAATGGTCTGCGTTTCTCCTCTTTTCTCAAAATGTTTTTTTTTTCCCCCCCAAATAATACCAAGCCTTATCTTGGTGTCCACACACAGATCTTGTTATCTGTCTCAGCAAAGAAATAATCTTTGCTTCTGCTGAAACATGCAATACATAAAGTCAAAACAAGCATAGCACTACCACTTGGAAACATTTCTACACAGGAGTATATAATTCATTCAGTACTGTGTGCTCTGCCTGGTACAACGAGGTGGTTAATAGATAGTTGAATCAATGATGGAAAGATGACTAAGGCGTGTGGCTTATAATTTGACAGGGAAAACAGGCATGTAAACAAGCTAACTATAATCCAATTTTTCTTAAACCATTTCTCTCTCTGAAGTTTATGAAGCAGTAAAATTCATGTGAGCACAAAGCTCAGACCAAAAAGAGGTCGAAAAAGTAATAGTTATAAAAATTATTTTTTCTTTTATTCATGTTTTCATTCATTTATTTAACAAATATATGTTGAGCACCTATAGTATGTAACTGTACTACTTTGGTGTTAGATTATGTACTCCAAGGGTATTTACTAAAAGCTGATGATTAAATCTCATAAAGGTTTTTCATCTTCCCTTTTTCTCTGAAGTCCTTAATTTAGGGTGGGCTTGTTACCTGCCTGAATAGTTGCTAGAATTGCTGAGAGATAGTCATCACTGAGCCCATCTCAAACAGTGTCCCAGGGTGCCTGGGTAGCTCAGTTGGTTAAGTGTCCGACTCTTGATTTCTGCTCAGGTCATGATCTCATTGTCAGGCTCTGTGCTGACTTCTCAGAGCCTGCTTGGCATTATTTCTCTCCCTCTCTTTCTCTCTCTGCCCCTCCACCCTGCTCTCAAAATAAATAAACATTAAAAAATAAAATAAAACATTGTCCCATGTTCCACAACTCCCTCACTGGTCCTAGAAGTCTAGACTTCAGAATAAGATATCTGTAATAACAATGCTGGCAATACTAATGAATTGAGCACCTACCATGTGTTGCACTGCTAGACATTCAGTATATACTATCTCTCTTATAAGATGAGGTATTTCTTTTCCCCATATTATCAATGAAGAAATACGTTCAGAAAGGTCAAGTAATTCCCCAGAGTTATCCAATAGGTAAGTTGCAGAGCCAGGGTTTCAGTTCAGGGCATCTATCTCAGTTGAAAGTCCACATGGGGGTTCACAAGTCGTCTTTACTTGGTTACATATAACACATAGAAAAAGAAGTGCAGAATCAGCCTTGAATTTTGAATGCAGCTGCCAACTGTGCACTGCAGTTGGAGTCCATCCTGTTATTCCTGTTACTCCATCTCTTGGGGGGCAACACCCAAAGGAGTAAGCAATGGGAGATGTCATAAAGTCCACAACTTGATCAGTGCAACATGACTCAATCAGAGCACATCATGAAAGTGTGCAAGTTTCCAATACAGATGACTGTAGCCCGCTTCTTATTGTGTAACTGACAATGATCAGTGGGATATGATGGGATTATGATAACTGGCATCTAGTTCTCACTAAACATTTAGTGAAATTAAAGGAGTTGCATCATTCTGTGTCCTCCTCTTTTATTGTCTGGTTTTGCAGATCTTTTTTATTCCCCAGGGGGACTTAGGATGATTATTTCCATTTTTCAAAGGCCTTTAGTACAAGTTGAGAATTCTCAGTCTTATAATTCAGATTTAAAATTTTTTTTTTCAACGTTTATTTATTTTTGGGACAGAGAGAGACAGAGCATGAACGGGCGAGGGGCAGAGAGAGAGGGAGACACAGAATCGGAAACAGGCTCCAGGCTCCGAGCCATCAGCCCAGAGCCCGACGCGGGGCTCGAACTCACGGACCGCGAGATCGTGACCTGGCTGAAGTCGGACGCTTAACGGACTGCGCCACCCAGGCGCCCCAATAATTCAGATTTTAAATAACGGAATCCCCACTAATTTTATTAATGATATTTCCTTTCTGTTTTATGTGCAAAAAGCCTTCTGCAATTAAGTGTTTATACAGAATAGTGATTTCCCCCCTCCCCAGGGTCCTGTAACTGCTTTCCACCTCTGAGCTATATCTGATGAGAGGCTTGTGTTTTGCAGCCCTCCTCACCATCCTGTCACACGTATGAGGTGGCTGAAAGTATTTTCAGTCTAGATTTTGGCAGAAAAATCAGTGTCCAGTTTAGATTTCAAACTAAAAAGGAATTCTACTCACAGATCTTTATCAGTATGAAACTACTCTCTGGCTAGAACATTTTATAGTATCAGTGCAGTAATTAATTTCATATGTACTACAACTCTCAGTAGTTACAGATGAAATTTCAAAAGGAAAAGGAGACGACTTCATATTAACCCTTTATGGGCAAATGTTTCATTCTCCAAAATGCCATTTTCTTTTTGTAAGTTCGGTATTTAGGGACTTGGCTGGTAAGTCCTATCAATTCTGTCTCTAAATTATCTTCTAATTCTATAGTTTCTTTTATGTACCACAACTGCTGCCTTAGTTGAGGGTATAACTCTTCCTCATGTAGAACATCTCAGTTCCCAAATTTGAACTTACCCTACTTTATTTTTCAAATTTTAATATCCAACTTAAAATGTGTACATGACTTTCCTTCATTTCCCTTTCCTAGAATCCAGTTATTGAGTTTATCTTTTATCGTCTTTTCTTCCCATTCTCTGACCTGTGTCCATGTGTTGACCAGCCTCCTAAGTGCCTTCCTTCTCCAGTCTTCTTCAGTTTATAGTCTATCTTGCACACAAACGCATGAGGTGTAGTTCTCAAATACAAATCTGGCCTTGTCGCTTCTCCCTTTGGCTTCCCCAGAGGCAGAACCTAAGACAAGAAGACAGTGCAAACACTTAATCTGGGAGGTAAAAGAAGGGAACAGAAGGTGAGACAGTGAAGGGAAGGGAGCCAGTAAAGAGTACATTATCAAACCAGTTGTTGCTGTACACAGCTGGAGCTTCTCTTGGAAAAATTCTGGAAACCAATTTTACAACAGACACCTCAGAGTTATTTCATTGGAAGGACTAGGGAACTGGGGTATTTAGAAACCAAATTCTGAGAGTCATGGGTAAGGGCTAAGGTGATGCTGGGGAGACAGCAGTGTTAATTTCTCAGAGCACCAGGCTACAATCAGGCAAAGTAGCTTTAGTGGCCAGAGGAAAAGTGAGGCCAAGAAGGGCAGGTGGTGCTCACAGCTGGAAGTCGGGCTGACATGCACCCGGGTGATGAAGATGAAAGTCTATGGGTAGGGTGCTGACAGCATCTACAATTAACCTCTGAGGGGCGCCTGGATGGCTCAGTCATTTAAGTGTATGACTTAGGCTTAGGTCAGGATCTCATGGTTCTTGAGTTCAAGCCTGTCATGGGCTCTCTGTTGTCCTTTTCCCACTCTGCCCCTCCCCTACTCTCTTTCTCAGAAATAATCAAACATTTAAAAAATACTTTATTAGAGGGGTGCCTGGGTGGCTCAGTTGGTTAAGCATCCGACTTCAGCCCAGGTCATGATCTCACAGTTTGTGAGTTCGAGCCCCACATAGGCTCTGTGCTGACAGTTCATTCTGGAGCCTGTTTCCCATTCTGTGTCTCCCTCTCTCTCTCTGCCCCTCCCCCACTCACGCTCGCTCTCTCTCTCTCTCTCTCTCTCTCTCTCTCTCTCTCAAAAATAAACATTGAAAAAAAATTTAAAAATACTTTACTAGAAAAAAATAAAAATAATCTCTGAGATGTCTCCCTATAGAATCCAATCTGTTATTTTTATGACACACTAAGCCTTTTAGAGTCTGAACCAAACATTTCTATGTGAATGTAGCCTTTATTCCAACCCTGTGACCTTTCTATAGGTACATCCTCTTATACTGCTAAGCTTTGTACAAGCTGCTGCTTTTTCCTAGAGGTCTTTTCATCTTTGTCTGCTGACCAAGTCCCATCCAGTTCAAATGGTGTTTCCTCTCGGAAGCTTTCCCTTCTTTCTCCAGGCAAAAATGGTGTCTGGAATATTGAGTTCAGTAAACATGGAATGAATGGATAAGTGAACATGCCTCTACTATTAGTGTTGAATACATTCGTTTATAATTACCTGTGTGTCTGTTTCCACCATAGAGCATGAAATATGACTGGTCAAGGGCCATGTTCTATCTGTCTTACCCCTTTCACCTACTACACAGTGAACATCCAATAAATGTTTGTTGAAATATCCCATTAAAAGAAAATATTGAATATTTCAATACTGAATGTTTTCTGTTTCAATATTGAAACACTAAAAAATATCCCCTTAAAGAAAACTAGACATAAGACAAAATTAGTACCTCTAAGTTCTTGTCATGCTTCTAGCCACCAATTTCATGCTTAGTAATTTTGTTGCCTCTTTTCAAACAAGTGGAGAGAGGTATAAAATGAACTTCACATTCCCTTCAAATTCTAAAATGCTCCACAACTTTACTCATGTTGCGTCTGACATAGAGCATAGAGAATACCACATACAATGCCTATTATGTTTCATTGATTGGTGGTAAAGTAGAAATATCAGTATGATGATATTTTCTTGAGTCCTGAACTCTTCAGGTTTGTTTTTTGTTTTTGTATTCTTTTTTTTTTCCACAGCATCTACAAAAGGCAAGGAGGCATTTTTACCTGTGTATGTGTATTTTTATTAGATGGAGAAAGTTATTTACAAATGCAGGCTTATGTATTTTTTTTCCCTCAGTTTTGCTATTACATGCATTTCAGTGATTCTAAAGAGAGAAAAATAATTCAGAGGCATAAAACATTTTAGGGTAATTTTCATCTGGCTACAACACAATAAAGTTTTATCTCTAAGAAAGCTGCTCAGGAGAATATGCCAGTGGAGCCTAATGCAGTTGTATTTCCACTTTTCCACTGGAGGGAAATTATATCATTGTATTATACCATGGAGGCCAAATACTTGCTAAATAAAACACATTGAAATGAATATTAAAAGCAGTCTAGGTAAACAACTCACCCTAGAGACTGGCTGTCTCACAAAAGAACCCATAGAGCCCTTCTAGAATAGAATTCAGATCAGTTATTGCTTCTGTGTTCAAACTCCTTTAGCAGCTGTCCATCACACTTAGAATAAAATCTAGACCCCTGCCCACAGTTCACAGGGCCATTCCTGAATGGGCCTCTGGCTCTCTTTTCCGTCTCCTCTCCTACCAGTCGCCACCGTGTTCTCTGTCCTGTGACCACAGCATCCTTACTGATGCTCCACTGCAACCAGCATGCACCTGCGTCACGGGTTTTATGCTACCTGTGCCATCTATCCGGATTGCTCACTCCTCACTATAGTGGCCTGCACCCCTAACTTCATTCAGGACTGTGTTCAAATGACTCCTCCCTAAAGAGGCTTTCTTCAGCTTTTGATCTGAAAGAGCAGCCTGTATCCCTCGATCTTGTTTTTTTGCTTTCTTGTATTATCATGTCTGCCATATCCTGTACTTACTTAACTAATGGGGGTAGCAACTTTTGTTTTCAGTGCTTTAAACTGTATCACTTTAGAAACATTCAAACATTCTTATTGAATGAATGAATTTGTTGAATGAGTAAATGAATTACTATTCCTAATTCACTTATATTTCAGTCACATCCTGGCAGGATCAGGCATCCTTTGACTAGCAACCAGAGTAGAGAAACCTGAGGAGAAATGCCTTTTTTAAAAAACTTAGTAACTTTGGAATTTGTTTTCTGTAGTTCATGGTTGATAGGAATTGACTTCTTGTTCTTTTTAAGACATTTAAAACATGAAAGCACTCTTTCCCTCACAAAGACACAGAGCCTGCTGAATTTTTTAAAATTAGCACATATTTACACATATTTAGCACTTAGTGGCTGTAAGTAGAGGAAGTGTGGGTTATATAATGGGTTGTCAGTTGTCCTAACATGGACTTAAAATCTTTTCTGAGATTTTTAAACTATAAACAAGGTGTGGTTTCCATTTTGGATGTCAAGAGATTCTCCTTTTATACGGACCTACTTGTCCATCCACTCTCCATGGTGTGGAAGTGTGGTAGGCCACTGCCGATATGGAGCAGTGTTGAGTTACATGGCAAAAAAGTTTCAAATTCTTATACCCAGCTCCAGAAAGGTTACTTGACCCCCTAGTCAGAGCCTTAGAGAAAGTAATGATTGTGTGGAATCATGCTCTCAGGGGTTTTCTGGAGTTCATCAGCTTTATACTAGAAATAGAGGACCATTAATGTAGACTTGCTAGGAACATTAATCATATTGGTAATAAAGATCTTTTATAGGTTCTGAGAATTGATGAGCATAGACTTTAAAACGCAAAAGTCCAGCTTAATTAAACACACTATCCATCCTATTGCTTTTTAAAAAATTTAATAGTGTATCTTTTTTACTATATCAAATTTTATTCTTGTCTCAATTGTTCACATTTTTGTTGTACTTTTGGAATTTACAGCATCTTTAAGGTGACTTAAATAATAATCATTTTAACCAAACATTTATTTTATGTAGCAGGGTGGCAAACTTTGTTTTATAAAGGGCAAGATAGTAAGTACTTTGGGCTTTGTGAGCCACATGGTTTCTATTGCAGCCACTCAACTCTGCTATTGTAGTGCGGACAATACATAAATGAATGAGCCTGGCTGTGTTCCGGTAAAAGTTTTTTTCAGAAACAGCAAACCAGATTTGGTAGTTTGCCAAGCCCTGTCACATATTACATAGTACCCCAGATTTTTTTAAAGATTGTAACTTGAGGGTGGAAGCTGTCATATGATAGAGAATGAGGCAGACACATCCCATAAATGATAGTTAAGTTGATTTAAATACAATAGAAATTATATAATATTTGATCCCACATGAAGTTATGATTTTGAGTGGAAGACATCATCTCTTGTGTAATCCCATGTCTCCCATATAGAAATAGCCACAGGATAAATACCACTTTAATTTTAGATATATTAAAAAACACCCTTGCCTTTCCGGATTATTTGGTTTGTTTTATTTTATTAGGTATGACTCATCACAGTTTCTCTTTAGCCCTGACTGACAGCCAACTAAATTAAGATTTAGCTAAGAACTAAGAGCTAAGTTTTGTGCTCTACTGTAGTAGCCATCATTAGTTTATGTTTTCAGTACCATCATCTCCCAGGCCTTCATTGATTTCATTCTGTTTTGAAAGTAGGTGAAGAATGAATATATAGATGTCATCTGTTATATCTCATGCAAAGGTATTATTAAATGTCACTTCTTGAAAAAAGATGACTTTTGAGCCCCTTTTTAAAGATGAGAGGAAAAGGATGGAAATAGTTTTTGAACAGAGGAATATAAGACATCCACAGTAGGAGTTGCTGGAATGGTCAGCTCAGTTACATGGTATTGAGAATCAGCAGCAAGAAATAGCATGTCTTGAATCACAGGTTGACCAGTTTCATCAGTACAAATGAGTTCAAATTCCTCAACTCCTCAAGAGCTTAAATAAATCACAGGCATTTTAGCTGGCATTTGGGGTCACTGTTCTTGGGGAGCTATTTACAGGTTTTGTATAGTGGAACAGTTTAGTGTATGGGACTACTGTATGCCATAACAGTGATAATTATACATGTATGTTTGTAAAGTGCGAATCACTACTTTGTATGCTCAAATAATTATATTGCACTAATTATTTCATCAAATACTATTATACTGAGGTACTAATTATTAAGAGTAATTGCTACTATATTGTGAAACAGTGTTAAAAATTGTTAATGTTTTGAGGTGTGCCATCTGGAAATAAGCAGTGTTTCAAATTTTTTGGCTTTTATGTTTGATTAGAAAGTAATTCTCATATGTATATTTATATGTTATATCATTTTATTTTCTACAAATAACATTTTTCTAATTTTGATTTGCTTTCCTTTCAGTTGTTTTACAGGTTTGCAGCCTGGTCCTTTACCCAATCAAGTTCATTGAAACTGTGAGCTTGAAAATTTACCATGAGTTCAATTGGGGTTATGGCCTGGCATGGGGTGCAACTATATTTTCGTTTGGGGGTGCCATCCTTTATTGCCTGAACCCTAAGAACTATGAAGACTACTACTAGAACCGACAGTCTCAGATTTTCAAAACAACCAACTATCCAACAAAAGGATTACGTCTGTATCTTTTCTAACTCACTGTTTTCTAAAACACTTGTGGAGCATCAAACAGTTTGCTCATTTGATTTAATATCTTTTGCCTTTTGGCTATCAACACTGTAACCAGCTTTTACATTCATTTTAGGGACCTGCACAAATTAAGAGAGCTGATTAGACATAGGCAAATGCTGCAAACTTGCAATATGTTCATGTCATTTTTCTTGACAAGTGAAGGGTCTGTATGACAGCAACCATTGTGAGAAGCTAGTTGGAATGAGAAATACCTGAATCTCCTATTGCCTGCAGGGGAACAGCTGGCAAAAGCAACATTTAGAAGTTCCTTTGCTCTGACAAGGATTCCTCTGTTGGAGTCCTTTATCACCTGCTTACCCCGCCCAATGACTACATTGGCCATTGGTTATTTGCTTGAATGAGCTTTTGAAAAGTGAACTGCCCTTCAGCACTTAATGGGAGTTCTGAATGTAATTGGTTAATGGTACAACTTCCACCTTTAAGAATACTCTATTTTAATGCGAGGCAATGCTTTGGCAATCAGCAGCTCCCCGTGAAGGGAGTCAAGACTTGGAGACACGTGCTTTTCATTATGTGGTTAGAAATTGTGCCTCATCCATATCTAGAATGAGGAAAATTGGGAGTCTTTACTTTCCCTGGGACAACTAGAAAGAAATATGCATGAGTTGCTTTTGTCCTAAGTACCCTTTATGTCATTTACCAAACATGACAGCAAATAATTGTGCGTATGTAACAAGCTTAAATATTTTTATAAAGGTGAACCATTAGTATAAATGGTAATAAGTTGTTCCCTGGCCCTATACATGCATTTGCCTATTACACGTAAAAGTAATATTTGCTCTAGTGAAGTGATTTGAACACTAACCTTGTACACGTTAAGAGGCTTAGATTGGTATTCACACTTACTTACTGTACAAAAGTACATATACCTTAAAGCTTTTGCTCTATGTTCTCTACTGTTTCACTGGAAAGTTTTAATAGAATTGTATAAGAAGAAAAACTGAAATGGTGTTACTCTGAAAATTCATGATTCTTCTGTAAGCACTGTAGTTCAAAAGAGTAGCAATTAGAATGATCGTTTTGTTAAAAATTCAGTAAAATAGAAGGCTGCTTTTTTCAAGTACGTTAAATGTCTTTATTAAAAAAATAAAAGAATAGCGATAGATTTCTATAGATGTCTAACTGTCTCAGTAGAGGAGTAGAATTCATCTGGTTATCACCTGGTCCTCTGGAGTTAACTAATGGGCTAACTGATTTGTGTACACAATTATGATGGATTTATGTCAAAGGAATCATTTGTTGGCTGTTCAAATGGAAGGAAATATCAGTAATAGGGAATGAGTTTGCAACTAATCTCACCCTGCAAACTTGTGTTAATCCTGTTGAATATACAAATTTGGATAGTTTAATTATAAACATATTTTTATATCAAATATACAGTTCTAATATGAAAGTTATAAATAGTTATTTTTGTTAACAAAAACACTAAAACAGTATGTTCTGGTTTTGGCCCTTTTGCAGAAGGAAGCATTGGAAAAATCATTTAAAACGTACTTATGTTCTATTGTATTGCAAAATCCGTTAAGAGCAGGACCACATCAATAGTATTTAATAATTTGCTTTACCTCCCAAAGCAGAGTTCTGCCTTCAGTTTGTCTTAAGAACTGTTGCCAAAACAACAGAAAAAAAAACTATTTTATTATTCAAATGCTTAAAAAAACCCCTTATCTTGTGACTTTTCTATAGAATCACAAAGTAAATATCAAGAACCAGGCTTAATCTTATTTTAGCAATGACAGACAAAAGGAATTAAATGCATCCTAGAGAGAAACCTTTATTAAAGTATATGATTCTCTATAGAATCATGAGAAACTATGGGTAGAAATTTTGCAGAAAGATATTAGTATTATAGAATCTTTTGAAGCAATTTTCTTGAGAAATAATAAAATCTGGGCCAGTCTTGCAGTTAATTGCATATTGTCAGGGCAGCATGAGAAATACGGTATTTGTCGAATGGGGATTTCATCTCCTACACCCTCTCTATTGTGAGAGAGTCTCTTTATTCCTGAATAATGGAAGAACAGTACTTTGGTGCTGACATCAATGAGGCACTTTTCTTGGTTCTAGTAGAGGATGCGGTGTGCTGTTAGACCAATATCACATCTCCAGTCTTAGCAAGTTTTCATTGTCTGTCAATATGACAGGCTGGAAAATGACAGAATACGTTATAGGCTTAAGGCACACGTATTTGCAGTTCACTGAAAAGTAGATTTCTTATATGACTTTTTCCCCCTTCCCTGTGAAGAGCCCTATGCTATATTTCTACTGTCACTAATATTTAAAAGTATTTCATTGCTAACAGGCTCAGTACAACATGAAAGGTGTTGATCATCCAAAATACTGTTTTGTCTATCAGAATAAACACAAGTGAATTTTCACCTACATTATGTCGTTGCAGCTTTAGGTTTGTTTGATGTTTTCTTACAAGCAAAACTGTTAACTACAAATCCATTGTTTATCTTAGATATATACACATACACACATAGAGCATAAAGTACTCAGCAGGGCTAGTTATTTGGATTTCTTGCACAACTATTTAGCTTTTTGTAAGTTCAACATGTAAATTTTAAAAGACAAATATAGAGAGACCTATGTGTTTGAAATATAAATGATATATATGGATTAGCATGTACCTGTATATTATTAAACATGCAATGAACTGACTGGTAAGTGACGTCTAATTGTATGGCTAGCAATGTAATTTATTCAGACTGTATTTTTGTACAGAGCAGCGCACACTAACCTATGCCTCTGTGTCCTCTTTAATGCCTAAAACTGTGCCTAGAAATTTCATCTGTCTTAATAAAATTATACTTCATGCTGTTGATGCTATAGTTTCTCTACTGCTGTTCTATATTTATTATTTTTAAATATATGACATGTTTACTACTTAAATATGAATCCATGGTATTCTGGTTATTTTTTCTAACAGTCCTCTGGGGGAAACCTGTTTATCACTCCAGTGGTTTTGAGTTTGCAGTTTCACGAATGGTTCTTCATTTCATGGTTTTTGTAGCTGACATGAAGTTATCTATGTGGAAAAAATAAAAATAAAAGTGGTTTCACTGATGTGGTGTGACCTGTGTCTTCTCTATTGTGTAGACCCATTAACAGGTTCCTAAATTACATGTCTTCAGTTCACATTTTCCTTTATAATATATACTTTTTCAAAAACAGAACATAATATGACATGTTTATTTATGTAAGACTTTTTAAAACTAGTTGTTTTCATATTCTCTCCCAAGATTCTTTTCTGTCCTCTGCAGGTGAGTTATATGAACAATAAAAGAAAGAATGTTGACTTGAAACTTTGTTTTGAAATGCACTGGGAGGAGATAACAGAGTAGGCTATCCTTTTTCTGCCTCTACTGACACAGTTAGAAACAGGAGTAGCAAGGGGTTGATAATTCTATTTTGGGTTTTGTTTCATTTTCAGCATTTGCAATGTATGTTAAAACAGCCTTTCCTGCACTATTTCTAATTTTTAATTAGAGAAGCACTTTGAATTTTCAGTGCACATGCACATGTGTATGTGAAGGAGTTCATAAAGTCAAAATTTTGCATCAGCTTTACATATAAATGGTGAGTGTGCTTGGAAAGAAATTTAAATTAAGTGATAAAATTCACTTGTATGATTGCCAGAAATTTTTCTTGAGGATAGAAATAGAACCACATATAATTGAATAAACTTTCTTGTGTTGATAAAATCAGTTTGAACATGAATTACATATATTTGTTAGGATATCCTTTCATGTGTCATATGAACCCTTAAATTTTGAAAGGTTCTCAGTATTTTTTCCTGCCAAAAAATATTGTAAATCATCTGCGAGCCTATGCTATATTTAATATCAAACTTCCAAAACTACACATATTTAACAACTATAAATTCTAACATTTTCACAAATTTTCTATCATCTTGGAAATTTGCCTTTCAATGGCCTTATTCTAATTTGATGGAGTAGCATCATTCATTTGATGGATTAAAATTTCAATATAAATTATTTTCATTTGTATACAGAATTCTCCTGAGCAAAACATGTTTACAAACATGTCCTGCCTGGTAATTATCCATGACCCACTTTCTCTGAATTTGGAAGACATGGAGACATAACTTCATTCCGATTTGACAAGGGAATATCCTTTGCCTTCAGGGATTTCATTGTGTACATGAAACAGGAAAGTAATTTCAATTTGCTTTGCCATAATGGCCATATAGCCTGTTAGCAGTTTCTTTTATTAAATCAGGCCCATCCTGTGTCAACACGGTGTCCCATTTTGAAGGTTTTCAAGTCATTCAGGTTAGAAAATAAATTGGTAGTTAAATTACTTCCTATTCTGTAGAATGATCCACCAAATACCTGGATTTCTGGTTTACCAAATTCTCATGACCTTCTGCTAACAGCTTTTCAGGAGTGCATTCGTAAATGAGATTAAAAGAGCAAATAAAAATTAGAATTATGTGCTTAGCATTTTCACAGGAAGCTCTAACTTATTGAATAACATCTATGTCAACTATTGGAACATGGTATCATAGCTACTTAATGCCAAAGTTAAAATCACACTAAGTAACAAAATGCCACCTAACAAAATGCCAACAATTTTTCTTGCATGAGTTAGGTCTTCAGACTGGGAAGTCCTCAGATTTTGAACAACTGAATGTTGCTATGAAGAGAGAGTCCATATATCTATACTTGGAAAATCTGTTTTCAAAGAGTCACCAGCTGGGTGACTCATACATTTATATTCCAGCAGTAAGTCTAATGGTTCCAAAGTATAACTAAGAGAACAGGAGCTGAACTGTTCAAGTGGGAAGAATAATATGTGGTGTTTCTAAGCCAAGATTAACAGCACACAAAGAATGGTGTTCTTTATAAAACTAAAGCCGTGTTGAGTGGTTCACCAGAGAAACTCAGTTTTGGCAAGCAATGACTTCCAAGTTGAATGACTTCATAGGAATAATGATTATAAAAGAAACTTGGAACAGGTACGTGGAAAATCATGTCATCAAACCAGCAAAAACCTTGAATACTTCCATTTCTGCATGTGACAAGAATTAATGAAGAAAATAGTATCTAAACATATATATACTAATTATATATTGTATATAATTACACATTACATAGATGTGATGATGGTACTTAAGAGTGCCCCTTGGTTGCTTTGAATTTATCATTATAAAGGTAAAATAAGAAATATCACACAGCCTATTTAATTTTTTTATGAAAATGTGGTTCACAAGAAGAGTTCAAAGATATTGTTTCAAGTCTGAACAGACTTAAGATTATTATGAATGGGGAGTTAAATTTTTAAGGGTTAAATGGAGAAGAAACACTACTTTGCTGGTCTTTGGTACCATATGTTAACTGAAAAGACATAATGCGCTCATGCTTGGCAACCTCTCCTAGACAAACTTCTATATCAAAGTGTTTTTGGAAAGTAAGTCCCCCTTTGTGGCCATATCACTGCTCACTGGTAGTGTGGCAACTCCTGACATCAAGAACAAGTTTTCCAATTTTTAATATTTAGGTGATTCTTCTTAAACATTATCTAGCTATTGCAAGTATGTTAAGTATTTGCATAGTGATGTGTCTGAAAGAAGCAAAGTGAGAAATTGCAATTGTTGGGAAGGGAAATTTTCCTCTACCATTCAAGGTTTGTCCCCCGCCCCGCCTGGTCTTAAGAATTAAATTGACATGAGACAGATAAACAGGAGAAAATCAAATTTCATTACGTACATATGGGGACTCTAAAAGACTGACACCAGAGGCAGTCAGGCAATTGAGGCTTATATGCCCTTGAGAGCTAAGGAAAAGTGGGTAGGGGTCTGGGGATACAAAGGGAAGGAAGGAAGTTCACAGGAAAATGAGAAAGTAAATGGTAAACAAATATTTGCTGAGCCATCCAGAAACAATGGGACAATCTGATCAAACAGGACTTGCTATGGTTTCTCCCTGTCCACCACACCTAGTTCATATTATACTGTAGTTATGTATGGGGACAGCTCTCTCCTGAAGCATATCCTCTAAATCCTTTTAGGCAGTTATGGGGGAGTCAAAGAAGAAAACAACTTGAGTGTTCTATTTCTTAAAAACAATGAGCCTAAAGTAATCCACATGCCAAAAGACACATTTTGGGGTGGGAAATTTTGCTTCCCTAAATGATAAAACTTTTAACATTCATGATCATGAAAATTATGTTTCTCATTCAACTGTGAATGCTGTTCACTGTTGGAACAACTTTGGCATAAATTTGACATAATATAGAAATCCTTATGTATTTCACATAAAATTTCCAGTTAAATTTTCTGAAGACCTTGATATTTTTAAATGCTGCTTAATGAAGCAGAATTTCGGGAAATCTATTCTCAGAATATTTCTGTGCAAACCTTAATATTTAGCACATACCCTTCTAGCCAATTTTCAAGATATGGAATACTGTGAGTTACTTTCTCCCATTTTTTTCAGGCATGTATAAAATTATTTTTCCCCTATGTGTATCAAAAGTCATTAGCATATAGTTAGCCAGGTATTTGAGCTTTAGGAAGCTCAAGTATGATCCTAAACACAGCAACCTCTTGCTGCCAGTGATTGCATAACATTTTTGAATTAGAAATGCTCTAGAAGTTGAGGCAACAATTAGGACTTCTCATGCCCATTCAAACCAAAAGCACTGTTTGGCCTCAGATTTCTTTGACTATTGTGCTATTTGGATGGTGAAAACATGTGTAACATGTTAGGAAAACATGCTGTTTTCCTAAACTAAGCCTGGTTTTGATTTCTTAGTATAAACATGTACAAATTTCATGCATTTAGATGCTTAGGATGGTTTGCATATTATCTATTTGGGAAGTGGTACATTTTTAGATTTACAATTTAATGGAAATACAAAGTTATAGTCGGAGTAAGTATTGGGGAAAATTATCTATAAGAAAAGGAGATCAAACAGTTTGATCTTCCAAGTTTTACCATTTAGTAATAACTGTGTGGTATAAGTCTGTGTAGATATGAGAGTAGAAGCCTGACAGGTTGGTGTAATTGATTAGCTTTGGAATCTATGCTCCACCCATAATGATTTTTCTGAGAACAATAGTGGACTTGGGAGGCGGCCGTATTTGCACCACATGACCCTGCCCCCCTGGTCAGAGGTAATTACAGCAGAGATGGTTCCTGCCTTAAGCTAGACTCCTCTGTTTCTCTTGCCCATTAATTTGGAATTGGTCTCTGCATGTAGCTAGTAATAAAATGCATAAACCATGGGGTTTTGGGGTGTGTGCAGGGATGCAAAGAAAAACTACAGAGAATAAAGCAAAGAAGTAGATACGCAGAGAGAAACAGTCAAAAAGGACCATGTAAGACACAGAGATATGAAGGAGTACCAGTTCCTAGTGAGATCAAGCTGACTTGTGTTCCATGAAATACTCCTGTGCCCTTCCAATAATTTCCTGTTTTGATTAAATCAGTTTTAGTTGGAAACAATAGAACTTCTATTAGACAAAGCACCCTTTATTAGAGGGTTCAATGTTCGAGTTGTGCTAAATGTCCAAAGAAGAATTGGGAAGTACATGAAGATTTCTTTACACACTTCCCATCCCAACCCAGGGTGCCCAACACTCTATTTCCCTGTCAAAATTTGCTTCCAGTTGTCTCATTCACAGTACAATGTCTTATTCACAGTACAATGTAGCTCAGGGAAAATATTTTAATGTGAACTCTCTCTTCTCAGTATATATTTTTTTCCAGGATCAAAGTCATATGCTGAGAGCGAAAGACCGATAATTATCAGATGGCATGAAAGCTGCCCTGGAATCTCTGAAGCCACTCATGGTAATTTCTCCTCCATCTTACATCCAGAATGCATTGGTAATCACCATTAGCCCATAAGGGCTGTTGCACCTCACAACTCCAGATTCACATGTGTTCTCCATGAATGTCAGTCTTGCTGACTTTGCCTATTTCTTTGCACTTATGGCTTATCTTGAGGATTTCAGAGTAATACCGCACACACAATAACATCAACCAAGGTTTCCATTACCTTCACTATAGTGCTGCTGTGGGCTCAGGTAAATCAAGCTCAAGTAGAATCAAGCATGTTGCAGCAAACCCATTAATTGCTGCGTAAGCAAGTCATCTTAATGGTTACAGTTATTCTTGGATCACCCTTTGGCTACAAAGTGGCTCCACACATGAAAAAGTAGTTATATACAAGCACAGACAACTAAACCCAAGGTCAAAGACTAGTCTCTCTCACATTGGTGTTCCCAACTCAACCTAGGATTAAACAAGGGATGGAGAGTAAAACCTCCCTCATTCTTGCTATTGTGTCCTCCTAAATGCAAATCCCTGTCTCTGTGTGTGTATTTTAAGAAGAAGAATATTCTTGTTCATGAAAATCCACTGATGAAATATGTATTTCAGTATCAGATGCACTATGATATAGATACTAACACCTTCAAGAGGAGGCTTGTTCCTTCATGCAATGAGATAAAAAATATTTAGGTGTTTAAATGACATACTAGGATGATATTTTAGTTCTTGGTGCAAAATACTATAGGCAAATTATCTCTCATCTTCACAGCTATCGTTCAGGGACTAAGTTATCTACTTAGAGAGTTTTTTTTTTCTCCTATTTAATTTCAAAATTAAGTTCTATTGATTGATGTAAATTTCAGCGGTGATGGACATTTTTTTCTATGAGTCTGGATGACAGCAGATGGCCTCATGCCCTTAAGACGAACTGAGTCAGAACCAGAAGCATTCACCGGTCTAATACATGATCCCTTCTTTCTGTGAACAGTATCTTCAAATTATCTGGAGAAGCCACATGCATGCAGAACATGAGACAAAAGAATGGTACTGACAAAGGGTACTAATGCAAAAGGGGACCCTTAAGACTAAATTCATAGAAGACTTCAGGGATATGGCAGGACTTTCTCTGGGCCATTTTAGTTGTTTTAGTATCTGATATCACAAAATACTCTACATCATCATTTTCTCATTTGTTTAAATTTCTCAGGCCTTCGAAAGATCCTCAAACACATTTAACAAAAAGTCCAATCCTTTAGCACAGTCTTTTTTCCTGTGGTCTGAACAGCAAAAGCCATTTGTTTTTGAAATACCAGGCAACTGTCCCATTTCCTGGGTCAAGGGAAAATGCATGCCTTGTTATTTTCCATTTTTATTTGGATCTAATAATGCAAGGCAAAATCATTTTACATTCCTGACTCCTTCATCAGGAGAATGACATAAGAATCCACATAACAAACATAGCACAAGGCAGTTAGGAGTGCTGTATTTTACAAACTATATTTAAATGCTGCAGGAATAAGAATAGAGTCTTAAAAATACATCAGGTCAGGACTTGCTTCCTCCTTTTTCCAGTCTTTAAATGCAAACGCATGCATACTGACAACTCTCAGAAGAATAGCCCTAATGAGAATTTCTCCCTTTCCCAAGGGGTGCCCTCTGCCACCATCTATTTATGGAATAATAGTGGGCTCCCTCCTTCATTCTCACATCGTACATTTAAAAGAGCAATTTCCATTTTTAAAGTATTGCTGAAAGGAAAGAAGTCGTCTTTTATCACAGTCAGGAAAGGTCAGCAAGTCAGTAATCCTCCATTCACTTATGACAGAAATATCCTTTCCTCCCACAGCAGACCAGAAAAGTGATTTATTTGAGATTGGCATTAATACATAAAATGGCCAGTACACCTAGCTATGCCTGGGCAATCCCTTACATGGTCCAGAGGCTTCTTTTATTACCTGCTAACGCTGTGAATTGAATCTGTTGGAGCAAGCATTGTAGATAGGATTCTCAATACCCTCCCAAGCGCTCTTCCATAATATCTAATCCTGGCAAGGCCAAAATATTTTCATAATGAAGACCAACCAAGAAGCTCTGTTTGCTTCTGTGCCCAGATGTTGACCTTTCCTTTGCATTTGCGTGCACATACACACAGATGACCCTATTTACAGAAGTTTTCTTTGGCGCAAACTGCATATTTGTTTTTAGTCCTTCAAATATTCAGTAAGTTTTATTGTGTTTTTAGTATCGGCCCAATATTGTACAAGGCAATGGGACATTACTAAAGGTATAATCTGAGAATTCACAGGTCTTTTGATTCAAGTAGGGAACACAAAGCATTTCACATAGAAACAATAATTCTGCAGTATATTGTGGAATATTTGCAGTTCTCAAAGTAAGTTCACTGATTTTTTTTTACAACCTAATACTTTACAATATAGAGTATATAGCAAGATTTTGACCAAAATGAATACATGGTTAAACAAAATGATATATGTAAGAATCAGTCTGAATTTTCCTGTCCTGTCGTAGGCTAAATATTTTCTTGCGGAAAACAAAGCAAATCTCTACTTGTGACCTGTATCTTGTATAATCTAAGACATCACTGATTGTAAGATTGTAGGTACCAATAAGAAAGGAAAAACCGGGAATGGGTGGAAGGGTGGTCTAACAGGAGTCCTCCAACTAAAACTGGGTCACCAAAGGATATAGCTTCAGTATAAAACTAAACATTTCAATAGAGTGGCCACAGAGAAAGGTACAGCAAAAGAACCGTAACATTTCAACCTCATCACTGGGTGGCAAATTTGAACAACTGGTCACTACTCGCGCAAGTTTGAGATCTGAATTCACACTTTCAGTGTGGTCCAAGAAACCTCAAGCAGAGAATTTAATTTAAAATGGTCTCAGATGGGTTAGTGCCTCAAGTTGGCTGGCAAAAGCAAATGAAAATTCTCTCTGGAAGACCTTAATTTTGATCGAGGCTGACAAAGACTGAGGATGCAGTTGATTATAAGATGCACTCTGATTTCATAGGTGTGAGGAAATATGTTTTAGGATTAAGGAAATATGGTTACTACTTATTTGTAAGTGATTAAAAGACTTTCACCTCAGAATTAGCTCTTACTTATGATTAAAATATTGGAGATTTAAGAAGAGTTGCCATATATCCTAGTTATTATTTTTCAGTGTCTTTAATTTTAGGAGACTTATCTATTTATCTTCTGAGATATATTTCCAGCCTAGCAATTCCAAGCTAATATGTCCTTATTCACAAAATAATAATGGTGAAAGTATTAGATAAGACTTTAAGTAGTTTATTTGAAAGATATGGTCTCTATAAGCAACGATTTAAAAAAAAGCACAATGTTTAATGGTAGCTTAGGCTAAAGGAATTTAGATAAAACAGAAGATAATCAGGGTGCTTCCATACATGATGTTCTAATTAATATTGTTTGGTTGTTTTTAAGTCTGTTTTTATTGTGAAAGAAAACACATGCAAAAGTGTACAAATACATATGCAGAGCTCAGTAATTTATCACGGAGTGAACATCCATATAACCATAACCAAGATCAAAAGCCAGAAATTGTCATGCTTCTTTCATCACTTTCTTCCCACTTTCCCTCACCCTAGAGATAATCATTTCCTTGTTTCCTTTTTTTTTTAAATAGCTTGACTACATAACTATTCATCTGATACATTACAGTTTTATTTAGTCTGCTTTTTGAATTCAGGAAAATGGGCATACACAGTAGTTGTTTTCTGTCTTAGTTCGTTTGACATATGTCCTTGATATTTATCCATGTTGCATGTAAACTGAGTTTGCCCGTCTCACTGCCTTATAGTATTCCTTTATATGAAGATGCCACAATTTATTTATCCAGTCTACTGTGGCTGGACATATAGTTTGCTCTCAGGGTGGACTATTACAAATATTGACGGTATGATTATTCTTGTCCAGATCCCTTGATAAACTGTGCACACACTTCTGTTGTGTACTTATAATTGATGGGTTATTAAGGATTCACATGTTCAACTTAATAATCAAGCAGTTTTCCAAAGCAGTAGTATCAATCTATATGCCCAGCAGCCATGTAATAGAGTGCCAATTTTTTCAGGCTTCTTTTTTTTCTTTAGTCATCTGGCCTGTGGGAAATTCTGTCAATGACTTTTAAGAATACATAAAAATTGGCATATAGCATTGTATGTTTAAACTGTCAGGATTGAAAATTATTGACAGGCTAGGACACTGAAGCAATGACAATAAGGTATAATTCAGCAGGAATTATACAAAGTGACATCATCTGATCAAGTACATTATGAAGAGACTCAGAACTTCACTTGAAATGGGAGGTCACGAAGGTGTAGGGATTAGGGGGAAAAAAGTGATATCCAAATCCATATTAAGCAGGGTGAGTTTTCTCTCAGCCTACTTTGTATATGCCCGTCCCTTAATGAGGACTTATCATTTCTCTCAGTAGATGTTTGTTAGTTAATGTAGAAGTGAATGAATGAATGACTGAATAGTTTGTGTTGAAAACTGAACACCAGAGGACACTCAAGAGCAAAACTCTTCTGAGTGTTTTCCCTCTTTCCTCTTTCCTATTTCAGAGGACAGAGAAAAACAGGTGACAATTATCAGAGAAACAAATGGTTAAAATAGGAAATGGCTAAATCAAGCCTAGGATTTTTTTGGAGACGTTGATAAAGCAATAGGCTTTGTATAAATCATTTAAGTCTTTAGTTATGCTTTCTGGAGAACTCTCTTTTCCTGTTATGTTTAATCTATTTTTTTGGTTCTTTTTCCTTTTTTCTTCTCTGTTCTTCCAAGTTCACATTTTCTTTCTTTCTTTTTAAAAGTGTCATTTCTGTGTTTTATTAAAAAAAAGACTCTTGCAGACAAAAGCCTCCCAAATCAAGATGTCCCTCTTCCTATTTCTCTTCAGTTCTCCCCATTATTCATTTCACCCAGTATAACATTCTAGTTGTATTTTTTGAAGAAAATAATAATTTGGGGGTTGACATATATAAAAATGAAAAATCAAATGGAATTTTAAAAATTCATTCCCATAGAGAATCTTCCATGTAAATAAAGTCACACCTCATAAACTTAATGCCTATTAGCATCTCCAGACTTTTCTTTTTTATGTTTATTCCAATTTCCAGGAATAATCAGCTTCTTGTTTTGCACCATTTGTATTTGCATGCCTCCTTGAAGCTGAGGAATAAATGCCTGTTTCACTGCTATTTCCCTAGGTTATTTTGGTTCACACATGGACTGATGTGTGTAACGCTTCATAAAATTAAGAAATATGTTATTAATGCCTTCATTTCCCCTTCAGGTTTTTTGTATGATCTATGCTACAGATTGCATTTACTGTAAACTTAATCTATTTTTAATGACACTTGCCAAGAAAACCATAGCTTTATTTTTCTGTTTACTTGGTAGTTGCCTAGCAAATAGCAGTGGTCTATCACCGATTCGGAAGGAAGGTGGCATGTTAAATTTCACCATTTATCAGTTTCCCCTGTGTAACTGACATATGAAAGAACAGTGCATTTTAAATCATCTTGTGCTTGCCTGGGGTTTCTTTTTTTATGAGACAAAGAAAAAACTTAGTTGAAATTTTACAGCATCTTTGAAAAGGAGTTGCAGCTTCATAATAATGACTTATATTTTTAGTGTGCTTTAGCATTGACAAAGCACTTTGAAAAAAAAATAATCCCATTTCATCTTCACAAGAACAAAGCCATTCAGTATACTGGTTAGAATATGGCCTCTGAAGCCAGACTCCCTAATTTCAAACCTCTCCTCTGTTATTTACTGTGTTCAGTGTTCTGAGCCTGGGCAGTTTACTGAACTTTTCTCTGGGTCACAGTGTTTTCTTTTGTCCACTGAGGATGATAATAGTGCCTAAAGATTTGTTGTGTGAATAAAATGAATCATTTGTATCTGTTAGTTATTGCCACAATAATAGGTGTACTGATATAAATCTTCTGGGGTTTATAACTGAAAGTTTATAGCTGGAGGTTGGCTAGAGGTTGGCTATACTAATCATGCCTGGTCTCCTGAACAGGTGTGGGAGTGGGCTGTATGTCAGTTGATCTAGGATGGCCTAGGCTGGAATGACTGGAAGTCCTTAACTCTGTCTAGATGTGTTTTATTCTCCAGTGGTCTATCCTGGACATATTCACATGGCAAGAGAGGACAAGCCCCACTGCTGAAGTTCACTTCAAACCCATTCACTCACCCATGCTAACATTCCATTGACAAAAATAAGTCAAGTTGTTGAGCCCAGATTCAAGGGAGAGGGTAGATCAGCCCACTAGTGATGGGAGGACACTAAAAATGGATTATTGCAAAGGGCCCGAATAGAGCGAGGGGTAAAAAAATGAAGTTATTATAATCTACTATAACATGTCAAACAGCAAAGTGCCTATAAGACAGAAGATTCAATAAATGTGTAACTCTTACTACTAGGTTGATCCAAATGAAATTATCATTTTTGTAGATAAAAATGATCAAATATCAGCAATTTTATATGATTCAACCTCAAATTACCATTACAACTTCCCGTAAAAAAAGAATTACCATCTACAATTTTCAGTGGAAGAAATTGAAGCCTAATTAATTTTCAAGGTTACTCAGCTAGTAAATTTTAGTTCTTTTATTTCAATGTAGTCTTCTGACTCTAAATCCAGGTGTCTTCTCTTACATTACAGCTGCATTACAAGATGCTTGGTGATAGATAAATTATTGCAACTATGATATGAGTTTATATATAACATAGAGTCATAATTTCCCAACTTTTTAAAAAATGGGTTTTAATTCACTTTATTCTTCTCATATAAAACTATGCAGTGACCACAGCTGGAGCCAGGGACCTTACAAGATGGTCAGTGAATTCATCATTGAGAGACTTGGTGAACAGTCTCTTTCCAGAGGTGGGAGGTGAGATAACTATAGGTCTTGGAAATGGCATCAAAAGTGGCCTTGGTGAAGTTACTCCCCATGGCAATGCAGCCTCTGATTGAAGTGTAGCAGGTGTCATTTCTGGCCATCATCAGTAGCTTCTTGGGCAGTGCCTCTGGGGGCAGCGATGAGGTACACCAGCACAGAGCCACAGCGGCTGGTCACCTTGCATGGGACAGTGTGGGCCTTGCCCTGATCTTGTTCCCCCAGGAGACTCACTGCATGGGGATGATGGGGATGATGATTGCCAGGAGGATGACCTCAGGGATGGAAATGGCTATCTTTTTGGAGCACTTAACACCCAGACCAACCTGTCCCTTGTAATCTCACATGGCAACAAATGCCTTAAACCTGGTCCACCAGCCAGCATGGGTCTGCTTTTGCACGGGCATAATCTTCAAAACCTCGGTTTTCAGGGATGCCCCCAAGAAAAAGTCAATGATCTCAGAGTCCCTGATCAGCAGGGAGAAGAGAGAGATCTCCTCCAGTGGACTTGATCTTCATGTCCTTGACCAGGTGGCCCAGCTTGGTGATGGGGACCCACTCTTTGTCCTGAACCTTGCCCTGGGGAACCTCGATCCAGACCGTAGCTGGACTGGGTCGCAGATGCCACTGCCGACGTCTCTGCTGAAGCCCAGGTGGCCTTTCAGGGCCCTCCAGGGCCTTCTGCAGCACCAGCGTCATCCGCCATTTAGTGTTTTCTCAGAGAAGAGGCTAATTTCTCAACTCTTTTATCCTCATAAAACTCATGCCCTGCTAGTGAGTACAGACATCTGAAATACCTGGTCTTTTGCCAACAATAACCCTGTAGCATTCCATCTCCTGGTTACTAGCTCCTAGAAATAGAAACGAAGCTGGTAGTAGCTAAATGCTATATTACTACTCTTAGAAAAGCCATGTCAAAAGCACTTGTGAATTTGTGAGTTATAGCTAATTACATTATTTTATGCCTGTCTCACTTATAGTTTCCTAAACACGGTGGCTATGATATTTTTTCACATTTATTTATTGTTTGTATATCTAATTATATTTTAGCCAGTTAAACAAATACATTCTGTATAAATATACATTTGGATTATTTTTACATATGTGCCTATAACATATTTAGCATTAAACTATGCATCACAATGTTTCTAGAGATGCCCTGTGTATTGTCTTTCACATGGCCTGTACTCAAATTGACTAGATTAGTAAATAGACATATAGTTACAAAACAATTGATTTCCCTGTGTGTGGATTTGGGTCAATCAATTAAATGAACACCCAAATCAAATTATCCTTACATTTACAAATCATGTTTCATATAGCTGAGATGGAGAGAATATTTATAAAGAGTAATAAACTATTAAAGCTCCTCATTATCATATATTACTGCTGAATTAAGTTTCCTTATCTGTCAGTTAGTATCTTATTTACAATACATCCAATTTCATTGCCCCCCCCCTTCCTACTCCCACTAAGGTCAAGATTATTGAAGGATTCTTCATTCTCTGAAAAACTGGTAATTTTGTGGCTCCAGAATTGTTGCTTAATACATTTTAAATTAAATGATTATGCCGATTTATTTTGTTGGTGTTGTCAGATCAAGAAGGACATATATTTATTACTAGTGTGAAAAGCCATCACATGTTATCAGCACTAGTGATGCACTAAAGACTCACACACTCCTTAAGCACTCCTTTTTTTTTTTTTTCTGCTCTGAGCCTGAAAAATGTGTGTACATGGAACACCTGCCATATGCCACCTAATGGAAGTGACAGAAGAGGCCATCACAGGGTCTATAACTGATTCTTATTTCTGTCTTGTACTAGTTAGGTGACTTTGGGAAAGATATTTAAATTCTGCATTCTCTCTCTAATATTTGTATAAGCTCTAACTCAGTGTTACTTGGTATCAAATGAGATCTTGTGTACATTTAAGTGCCACACAGTAGTTGGTCAGGCTCTGAACTGCAGAAACCAGAGAGTCATCTGAGAGATATCTGCCTATACATCTAGTGAAAGAGAAAATGAAAAGCAGCCCACACAGCCTGTAAAGCTGAGGAAGTTACCAATCATATCTTCCAGTTACAGTACTTTATTTTAGGGGGTTTCTTTTTTTACATATTATAATTACCACGGATTATTTTGATTTGAGAATGTAGACTGCAGTATTTTTTAAACTTCTTTTTTACTGTGATACAGCAAGTAATGCATTTTTATTTTAGATCATTACATACATGCTGCACACATATATACACATCTGAAAGAAAAGTTTCAAAAATTGATGCTACCTGTGTTCCTAATACTTTCTACACTGCCTTGTTCTATTGTAATTTTTTATTTAAAAAAATGGCTGATCAGTGTCCCAGCAGCAATGTGTTACAATATATGTTTTAAAATACTCTGAAGTAGGACAGGTCAGAATTTAAATCATCCCAATCATGCACTTACTAGCATACTGACTGTGAATAAATTAAACTCTCCGATTCCTCATTTTTACAGTAAGAATTATAATAGGAATAAACCTTATCTCATAGAGACATAGTGAGGATTATATCAGATAATTAATATAAATCACAAAGTATAGTAGATGCTCATTATTTGCAGGTTTCAAATCATTACCTTTAATTGCATTAGAGATAAAGCTGTAAAAATGTATCTGACTGTATTCTATTAAATTCAGAAAAGTCAGAAAATAATCTGGATACTTCAGATTCTCAAATTTATTACTCCCTTGACTATGTCATGGAGAGAGAAATCAAATATTACTTTAGGATGCTTAATATCCATGAAGACCAAACTTAATATCCAAACACCGCTGACCTAGTTCAGTAGGAAAAGCCATGAATGCTTTGGAAGCATCATTCTGGAACTTGACAAGTGCCTCACTGCACAGAGCCATTCAGGGCACTGGCCTGGTATAATTTAACTCTGTTCCCAAAACCTCTAAATTCAGGCCAACATTTGTAAATACCGTTACACAACTGATTGCAATGTCACCCTACTTTCTCTTTTCCCTCCTCACCCTAATTCATTTCCCCAAGATGACTCAGAGTTTAAATTTATCTGAACCTTCCAAGTGTGTCTAAGAAAAGTGTATCATTGTTAGTCACCTCTCTTTGGGCTTAGAATACCTGGCCAAATCAGACGTCTCTCTGTTTACTACTAGTGTGAGAAGCAGAAATTCACCTTAATTTAATTAGTATTTTCTCTCTAATTTAGTAATGCAAATGATTATATTCTGCCCTGTAGATGCTACAATGCACAGTGCAATGAGAACCTCTTGGCTAGCAACCCAGAAGAGTGAATCAATGGAAATGTTTAAGCAAATGACATGCTTACTTAAAATTCATTTCTCTTTAATGACAAGAAAATTTATTTTCAAATTGCAATCTACAGGTGTTTGCTACCAGACCCTTTCAGTAATTTTGGCTTTTCTTACCACCCACCCTCTTTTGCCATGCCTAGTAAATATTGTTGACAATGGGTTTCAAAACATTATGCTGGTATGTTATGTTTCTAAGTCCTATGGATTGCATATCATGTCTTCTTGATATCATCTGAAACATACTGTGTTCTTATGAGGAAACTGGATGATTACTTAATTGCAGTGTTTCTGTTTTCACTCCATGTGCTACTGAATAGAAATGAGAGGAATATGGTTTCCAAAATAGAATTCCCTAGCTAAGCTAGAAATCTGATTTTCATATCTCACTCATCAGGTGAATATAAGCCAAAAAAAAAAAATCCTCCATCTGAATGGAAATATCTCATGCCTAGTCTCTGATGAAAGGTGAAGCTTATTTTGATTCAATCTATTTCAGTCACTTTTCTATTAAAGAATCTTAAAAATATTTTTGTGACTTGTGAAATGTTCAGGTAACCTTAAAAATAGAGTAATTTTAACCTTGCAGGAAATCAAAGAGGAGTTAAGATGGTGGAGCAGTAGGGGGACCCTAGGCTTGCCTTGTCCCTGGAACACAGCTAGATAAAGACCAAATCATTCTGAACACCCAAGAAATCAATCTGAATGCTGAGAGAACAAGCTGCAGAAACAGGGGGAGAAAAGAAGCCATTTTTTAGAAGGTAGGAAATGAGGAGACATGATTCCTGGAAGAAAAGAATCCCAGGTGCTGCAGAGGGGAGGGGGCCTTGATCTCAGAGAGAGAGAGGAGAGAGAGAGATGGAGAGAGAAACAGAGACTTCACAAGAGAAACACTTCCCCAAAACCACTGACTTGGAGAATGAGAGCAGCTGATTATTGCAAATTTTTATAAGCAGTAGCACTGAAAGTCTCAAGTTTTAAAAGTCGTGCTACTGCCAGGGCCTGGTGGGCATAGTGGTGCTTCTGTGGGGAAGGAGGGCAGAGGCCTGGGGGCAGCCAGTGTGGTCTGAGGATCCCCTGGGTCACACTGGGACAGACAGCTCCCCTTCTTGGAGCACATTTGGGAGAGGTGGCATGGTCTATCAGGGGACAAAAGAGCTGGCCTGTACCAATGTGCTGTCCTATTCATTAGCATAGGAACAGAGACACCTGATGAGGGCAGCAAACCTTGGTGCCAGCTTTTTGCTGTGCTTTACCGTAAACTCCAACCCCTGTGCAATCATGCAACTGCCTTTCTGGAACTAAATGACACCAGCTGCAGCATGGCAAGACTCTTCCCCAGAGGATCAGTGAGGGTCCACACCATACCGGGTCCCTAAAATTCAGAGTTTTGAAACTCAGCTGAGTGCTTGAGATAAAACACAGGAGTTCTGTGCTGTCTGGCAGGCAGACAGCCCAGACATAGGGTAAAGGCAGAGATCTGATGGAAGCCAGAGACACAAGAGGGGAGACTGTTCACTCTTCCCTGACAGCTTTCTGGACAACAGCAGATGCGAACTCCCTTCTCTGTGGACAAGAGAGCTGGGGAACACCATTTTCTGGCCCATCAGCACCAACATCCTTCAGTGAGTAGCACAGCACCACCAAGTGGAGGCTGGACCCACTTACACCAAGTCTTGCCTCCCTGCGCCCTACAGGTGTATCTTTACTAGGGCAAGTTGGCCTGAGAATCAACACAGCGGGCCCCTCCCCCAGAAGACTAGCACAAACCCCTCACGCATACCAAATCTACTGATCATACAGTATTGTAAACCTTCAGCTTTAAGGGAAATCATATTTATCCTCTTTTAACAAACAGACAAAAACATACCTAGTTAAAACTTGCCACACAGTGGACAAGGTCCAAACACTCCTCACTGTAGGCAAGGAGAAACTGCAGAGGACTGACCTGAGGGAAAGAGCAACCAAAACACAACAGCAGAGTGTACACTTTGAAACACTTCCTGAAGCACCAGGCCCTGGACAGTATAGGACCTCTTCTTAATACAGCCATTACTCTCAGGAGCAGGAAGTAAAACAGGCTATGCTAACACACAAAAAGACAGTGACCTAGACAAAATGACAAAACGGAGGAATTCACCCCAAAAGAAAGCACAGGAAGAGGTCATGGCCAGGGATCTAATCAAAACAGATATAAGTAATATGCATGAACCATAATGCAAAACAACAATCATAAAGATACTAGTGGGGCTTGAGAAAAGCATAGAAGGCACTAGAGAACCCCATACTGCAGAGATAAAAGAACTAAAAACTAGCCAGGCCAAAATAAAAAATGCTATAACCCAGATGCAAAACTGACTGGATGCAATGACAACAAAGATGGAAGAAGCAGAGAAACAAATCAGTGATATAGAAGATAAAATTATGAGGGTACCTGGGTGGCTCATTTGGTTAAGGATCTGACTCTTGGTTTCAGCTCAGGTCATGATTTCACGGTTTGTGAGATGGAGCCCTGTGTCGGGCTCTGCACTGACAGAGAGCAGTGTATAGAAATACAAGTCTATCTCAAGAAGCAAGAAAAGTCTCAAATACACATCGTAAACTTACACTGAAAGGATCTAGGAAAGGAATAACAAATAAAACCTAAGGCCAGCATAAGGGAAATAATAAAGATTAGACCAGAAATAAATGATATGGAAACAAACAAATAAACAAACAAAAACTCCAGTAAAACAGATCAATGAAACAAAGAGCTGATTCTTTGAAAGAATTAATAAAAATGATAACCCCCTAGCCAGACTTATCCACAAGAAAAGAGAAAGGACCCAAATAAATAAAACCATGAATGAAAGAGGAGAGATCACAACCAACACCACAGAAATAAAAAGAATTATAAGAGAATATTATGGAAAAATTTATACCAACAAATTGGATAATCTGCAAGAAATGGATGAATTCCTAGAAACATACAAACTACCAAAATCAAAACAGGAATAAACAGAAAATTTGAACAGACCCATACCCAGCAAAGAAATTCAATCAGTAATGAAAAATTTCCCAACAAACAAATTTCCCACGCACCTGTCCAGGGCCAGATGGCTTCCCAGGGGAATTCTACCACGTTTAAAGAAGAGTTAATACCTATTTTTCCTAAACTGTTCCAAAAAATAGAAATGGAAAGAAAACTTCCAAACTCCTTCTACGAGGCCAGCATTACCTTGATTGCAAAACCAGACAAAGACCCCACTAAACAGGAGAATTATAGGCCAATATCCATGATGAACATGGATACAATAGTCTCAACAAGATACTAGCAAATCAAATCCAAGAATACATTAGAAGAATTATTCACCATGATCAAGTGGGATTTATTCCTGGGCTGTAGGGCTGGTTCAATATTTGCAAATCAATCAACATGATACACCACATTAATAAAAGAAATGATAAGAACCATATGATCCTATGAATAGATGCAGAAAAAGCATTTGACAAAATACAGCATCCATGTATTTCAATTAATTGCTTTATTTGGGGGGAGGGCAGAGAGAATGGGGAGAGAGAATCCCAAGCAGGCTCTGCACTGCCAGCATGCTCCCAGTTTGGGGTTTGAACTCACGAACTGTGAGATCATGACCTGAGCCAAAATCAGGAGTAGACACTTAACCAAGTGAGCCACCCAGCACATCAGCATCCATTCTTGATAAAAACCCTCAACAAAGTAGGGATAAGGAGGAACACACCTCAACATCATAAAGGCCATTTTTAAAGATCCACAGCTAATATCATACTCAACGGGGAAACACTGAGAGCTTTACCTCTATTGTCAGGAACAAGATAGGGATGTCCATTCTAACCATTGTTGTTAACATAATACTGGAAGTCCTAGCCTCGGCCATCAGACAACAAAAAGAAATAAAAGGAAGCCAAATCAGCAAAAAAGAAGTAAACTTTCACTATTCACAGATGACACAATACTCTATGTAGAAAACCTGAAAGACTACACCAAACAATTACTAGAACTGAAATATAAATTCAGCAAAGTTACAGGATATAAAATCCATGCACAGAAATTGGTTGCATTTCTATACACCAATAATGAAACAGCAGAAAGACAGAGAAATCAAGAAATCGATCGCATTTACAACTGCACCCAAAACAGTGAGATACCTAGGAATAAGAGGTAAAAAGATCTTTACTCTGAAAACCATAGAACACTTATGAAAGAAATTGAAGAGGACACAAAGAAATGGAAAAACATTTCATAATCATGGATTGGAAGAACAAACATTGTTAAAATGTCTATACTGCCCAAAGCAATCTACACACTTAATGCAATCCCTATCAAAATATCACCATCATTTTTCACAGAGCTAGAACAAACAATCCTAAGTTTTGTATGGAACCACAAAAGATCCCGAATAGCCAAAGCTATCTTGAAAAAGAAAAGCAAAGCTGGAAGCATCACAATTCCAGACTTCAAGTGTTATTACAAAGTGGCAATTATCAAGACAGTATGGCACTGGAACAAAAACAGACACATAGATCAATGGAACAGAATGGAAAACCCAGAAATGGATGCACAACTATATGGTCAACTATTATTTGACAAAGCATAAAAGAATATCCAATGGAAAAAAGACAATCTCGAACAAATGGTGCTGAGGAAACTGGAGCAACATGCAGAAAAATGAAACTGGACCACTTTCTTACATTATACACCAAAATAAACTAAAAATGGATCAATGTGAGACCGGAAACCATCAAAATCCTGGAGGAGGGACGCCTGGGTGGCTGAGTTGGTTAAGCGCCTGACTTAGGCTCATGTCATGATCTCGTGGTTTCTGAGTTTGAGCCCTGCGTCAGGCTGTGTGCTGACAGCTCGGAGCCTGGTGCCTGCTTTGGACTCTGTGTCTCCCTCTCTCTCTGCCCCTCCCTCACTCACGCTCTGTCTCTCTCTCTCAAAAATAAATAAACATTAAAATAATAAAAAAAAATCCTAGAGGAGAACATAGGCATCAACCTCTTTGACCTCAGCCACAGCAACTTCTTACTAGACATGTCTCCTGAGGCAAGGGAACAAAGCAAACATGAACTACTGGGACTTCAAGATAAAAAGCTTCTGCACAGCAAAGGAAACAATCAACAACACTAAAAGGCAACCAATGGAATGGGAGAAGGTATTTGCAAATAACGTATGAGACAAAAGGTCAGTTTCCAAAAGATATAAAGAATTTATCAAACTCAACACCCAAAAAATAAAAATCCAGTTAAGAAATGGGCAGAAGACATGAACAGACTTTTTTCCAAAGACATTTGGATGGCTAATAAACACATGGATGTGCTCAACATCATTCATCATCAAGGAAATACAAATCAAAACCATAATGAGATACCACCTCACACCTATCAGAAAGGCTAAAATTAACACGAGGAACAACACGTGTTGGCGAGGATGTGGAGAAAGGGGAACCCTCTTACACTGTTGGTGGGAATGCAAACCGGTGCAGCCACTCTGGGAAACAGTGTGGAGGTTCTTTGAAAGGTTAAAAATAGAACTATCCTACAACCCAGAAGTTTTACTACTAGGTATTTACTCAAAGGATACAAAAATACTGATTTAAAGGGGCATGTGAACCTTGATGTTTACAGCAGCACTATCAACAATAGCCAAATTATGTAAAGAGCCCAAATGTCCATTGACTGATGAATGGGTAAAGAAGTAATGGAATATTACTCAGCTGTCAAAAATAATGAAATCTTGTCATTTGCAATAATGTGGATGGAGCTAGAGTGTATTACGCTAAGCAAAATAAGTCAGAGAAAGACAAATACCATATGATTTCGCTCTTATGTGGAATTTAAGAAACAAAACAGATGAGCATATGGGAAGGTGAAAAAAAAGAGAGGGATGCAAACCATAAAAGACTCTTAACTATGGAGAACAAACTGAGGTTGATGGAGGGAAGTGGGCAGGGAATGGTACTTGATGATGGGTATTAAGGAGGGCATTTATTGTGATGAGTGCTAGGTATTATAATTAAATGATGAATCACTAAACTATGCCTGAAATAAATTTTACCATATATGTTAATAAACTAGAATTTAAATGTAAACTTGAAATAGGGGCACTTGGGTGGCTCAGTTGGTTAAACATCTGACTCTTGATTTTGGCTCAGGTCATGATCTCATAGTTCACGAGTTCATGCTGCACTGACAGCATGGTGTCTGCTTGGGGTATTCTCTCTCCCTCTCTGTCTGCCCCTTTTCTCCTTCCTTCTCTCTCTCTCTCTCTCTCTTAACATAAATAAATAAACGTTAAAAAACTTGAAATAAAAAAAAACTAGCAGGAATTATCATTAATAAAATTATTTACCTGCTCTGTGTTTAATGACAAGCTTTTTGGGAAAAAAATACCACTGTGGAATAAGATATACTCAGAGATTTCAATGATACATATTTTAGGATTTGATATCTTAATAAATTTAAACTGAGGAAAAAAAACAGGAAAGGTTAATCATTCATAAAGTAGTGCCTGCATTATTTGTAGGCATTCTGTATTTTTATTATTTCATTACATCTATGTATGTTTATAAAAGGTGCTTAGTTCCAGGGTCTCTGGGTGAATGGTAATGACCTGTCTCTACTTAGGTCCACTGCCTTTTGCATCAGGTAAATTTTTAGGTTTGACATTTCAGTGAGATTGTGATTATGCCATTGATATGTATGTGTAATCTTAGGATACTCCCAGTTTGCCCAAATACAATGAAAATAATCACATCAAGAATAAGAACTAGAATTTGGACCAAAGGACCAAACAAACAAAAAGCACTAAATGGGTGGAAAGGATATGACCACAGTCATGAACTCAAGTACCTATGTGCCTGCAGAGAAAACATAAATGGATGAAACTGGTTGTATGCAAGACACATTGGAGAGTGATGGGGTCTCTGTGCAACTGAAGTTGTAAAAGTTTACTGGGTCCTAAGCCCAAAGGCTAGGCTTATTTGAAAATGTGGATTCAATGTTTCCAGGTCTTCCCATTTTCTTTTTTTTTTTAATTTTAATGTTTATATATTTTGCAGAGAGAGAAACAGAGAACAAGCAGGAGAGGGGCAGAGAAAGAGGAAGAAACAGAATTGGAAACAGGCTCCAGGCTCTGGGCTGTCAGTGATGCAGGGCTTGAACTCATAAGCTGCAAGAGCGTGACCTGAGTCACGTGACCTGAAGTCGGACACTAAACCTACTGAGCCACCCAGGTGCCCCCTGGTCTTCCCGATATCTATAAAAAGACAGAAACACAGATTTCTAAGTTGAAAATGTTGGCAGCCATTTCCAAAAATTGCTTAAACATTAATTTATAAAAACTTTTGTTAGTTTTTTTTCACATTTTATTCTTTTCATTTTGGTACCTTGAATCAGAATCCAATAAGGTCTTCACTCTGCAATTGTTTGATAAAGCTCTTAAAACATTTTTTTAATGGTTCTTTTTTTTTTTTTTAAGTAGTTTTCATGTCTAGCACTGAGCCCAACGTAGGTCTTGAATTTACGATCCTGAGATCAAGACCTGAGCTGAAATCAAGAGTCAGATGCTTAACTGACTGAGCTACCCAGGTGCCCCAAGTCTTTCTTTTTTTTTTTAAGGAAGGTCCACACCCATTGTGGGGCTTGAACTCACAACACTGCGACCAAGAGTCACATGCTTTCCTGAGACAGCCAGTTGACCCAACTTTTGTTAGTTTTTTAAAATGTTTTATTTATTTTTTGAGGGACAGAGTATGAGCAAGGGAGGGGCAGAGAGAGAGAGGGACAGAGGATCTGAAGTGGGCTCTGCGGTGACAGGCTGACAGCCCAACATGGGGCTCAAACTCACAAACTGCGAGATCATCACCTGAGCTGAAGTTGAATGCTCAACCGACTGAGCCACCCAGGCGCCCCTGTTAGTTTTTTAACTTAAGGCTGTCATTCTTCCAAATGTTTAGATATAATTTACACGAAAATTAATTATAGAGACTTTAAAAATATAATTTAATAAGTTTTGATAAATGTATATACTTACGTCACCTTTACCCTAAATAATTTGTAGAATACTTTCATTACTCAAAAGCAATTCCCTTATTCTCAGTTCCAGGCAACTGCCTGCCAGGAAGGTGACAACAATTTTGATTTTTTTTTTAATTTTAAAATTTTTATTTTAGAGAGAGAGAGAGAACACAAGAGGGGGAGAGGGGCAGAGGGAGAGAGAGAAAGAATCTTAAGCAGGCTACGCACGGGGCTTGATCCAACGACCCTGGGATCATGGCCTGAGCTAAGACCAAGAGTTGGACACAAAACCGACCTAGCCACCCAGGAGCCCCAACAGGTTTGAATTCTATCACCATAACTTAAATTGGCCTTTTCTAGAACTTAATGTAAGTGGAATGACACAACCAATTTAGGTTTGGCTCTTTTTGCTCAACATGTTTTTGAGATTCATCCATGCTATTACATTTATTGATAGTTTGTTGCTTTGAATTGCTTAGTAGTATTACATTCTGTTCATCTTAAAGTATTATGTGGACAAAGTCTTAAGATAGACTTGGCCTGCAGGAAAATAGTAGGTCATTTCTTGTTTGGAGAGAAAGTAATGGGTGAAGGCAAAAACCAAACCAAACTAAACTCTTAAATGCAGAAAGGATGAGAGAATAGAATAATTACTGTGCTAGGACAGTGTTAAAATAAAACAACGTAAAATAGTGGAAATGGAAGAACTGGAAGGCAGAAGAGAGCAAAAGACCCCTTAGGGAGTATTTCAAGAATCTGGATGTGACAGGGATATGGATGTGACAAAAGAAGTGAAGAAAATCGCTCGCTCTGTGATGTGGGTATTTTCTTTTTCACCCAGTATGTAGGAGTTGCTCAGCCAGTTTCTGGATTTCTTTTAGAGAGATTTACTCTGTGTGTAGCTGTAGATTCTATGTATTCATTAGAGGAGGTGAATTCTGGAAGCCTCTTACGTCACCATGTTGTAATGGAACCCTTCTTATGGATTCAATAGTAATCTTGATATTCTGTTACACAGATAAGAAATATTGTGCTTTTTTTTTTCTTTAGGATTTTGTTTCTTTTCCATCTTCCTTTCTTCTGATCATCTCACCGTAGTCTGAATCTTCAACTATTTATCAATGATTATCATTTTCCTAATTTGTGAAGGTGAAGTTCACTTTGTAAAATTATCTCTGTATTGATGATAGTTTAATTACAGGTCATATTTTTCCTATTTCTCACACTTAAGAGAAATAATCTCCATTCTGTTTTTCATCAGTATCTCATGCTGTGCAATGAAATTAAATCACAATTCCCTAACAGTACAGAAAACTTCAATAAGGCCACCACCATCTATGATCATCCAATAGAGAGTAGAAATAATACAAATTACTTCTTGAATCTCAATATTCTAAAATTACTGTACTTTAGTCCAATTATCTTTGGTTCAGTTCATAATTCTTTGCCTCTGTGTATTTTGTGTGTGTGTGTGTGTGTGTGTGTGTATGTGCTTTGACATTTTAATACTTGAGGGGTTTTTTTCAGTCCTGAGGTGTTCCATAATTTAGAGGATTCGGGAGTCTCAGCTAGAAACAATGCTAAATTCTGACATTCCTTGAGATGGTTTGGTAAACGCTTTGTGAATTGGATTACACTATACAAACCAAAATGTGGGCACTTATTTTCTGTTGTTTACAATGTAGACAAGAACCATTAACTTTGAGTATCCTATTCTAGCCTAAAACTCAGTCCAGCAACAAAATATTTTACTATGAGTCAAGGCCAAACTGGAAAGAATGACATACTTCCATGTTGTTTAGAAGAATATTTTTGATAAGAGATATTAAGTTAAACTTTCCTAAACAGTAAGGAAATATATTTTCTTGCATACCAGGAAGACTAGAGATAGTGCAGGGTCAAGTATAGAAACAGCAGTGATTCCATGATATAATAGAATATCCATCTCTTTGCTTTCCTTAACAACAAATTCTTTCCAAGAGAATGCCAACAGCAACTGTGTGTACTTATTTTCTTGTTTAGTAAACAAACAGAGGAACTTCTCTTCAAAACATGGAATAAAATTTATTCTGATTAGTCACATGACTAGGTCACATGACCTTTGTGGATCAAGAATAACCAAGAGAAATTCTATGCCCTTATTCCTTTGGCAAATAGGAACTCCCTCTGGAGCAGTAAGTGAAGTACATACCTAAACAAAACTGAGGTTCTGTTAGGAAAGAGAAAGTGTGGCTTCAGCTATTTTCCACTCTGCTTTATTTTCTATTCTAATATCTCTGGAGATTTTATTTATGACACATGGGCATTTAATAGCCATTCATGCCATTTAACATGTGAAAAGGTGAATACTGAAAATGCATTAGAGTCCAAGTAGAAAGTGGTTCACAAAATGCAGAGACTGAATTTTTATATTGAAGAAATTATTCATAACTTTCAGAAACAAAAATCTTTCCAAATTGTTAATTTTAATTGGGTTTGTTTCCTGGCTGCAGAAATAAATAAAAACTTCTTTCAAATTCGTGTGATATGCCTTCACATCAGAGATGTGCTGAGTCATTGATAAATAATTCAGTTAGCCTGGCAACAGATAAACCAATTTCTGAAAGCTGCAGATATCTGAGTTTCCCCATACTTTTCCTTGTTGAGATTAGCTAGAACAGATGATGGCATTCTAATCAGGACAAAAAAGGGTATCCCCTTTAAATTTTCAGCAACCTGCCATGGTGAATTACTGATGTCATGCCTAGTCACATTATTTGTGTCAACAGTCCTTTGGTCTGCTGCATCTAAGTGCTGCAAATAGTTCTGAATAGTTGGTATTTCCTCCAGAAAGAGCCACACAAACAGGGAAGTGGGATAATTCTACTTCAAGTAATTTAAAAGTTGGATTCATTTTACCCAAACCATTAATGTAGTTCAGGATTTTTCTTTAATTTTTATCCAACACTGTAGATTACAAGGTATTTTAGGGAGCATTTATTCAATAATCTGCCTGTGTGTTCTCCAATATGCCTGAATAAGAAAAATTAATCTTTCTCCCCCCAAAACCCAATAACTTTGATTCACAGGAATAATAGGAGTTATATGGTTTATATAGATTTTAGTTAAAAGCTAATGTTGACTGCGGAATCAATAGATGTGCTTTGGTGACCTTGAATAACTTTTAAGAATAGAGCCACAGAACAGAAGGTTGTTTTCACTGAGGTTACACAAATACATATCATAAAACATTAGTAAGTCAAACAAACTGGATCAGAAAAGAAAAACAACTATATGCTGAGCCAATTTCCCCTTGTATTATTCAGCTTAAATTATCTTTCCTCAAAGAATTAACTTGTAAATTTTTTAAATTACTGAATTAAATTTATAGACAATGAAATAAACATTATCACAAGTGCACAATTCAATGGCATTTGATTGTATAGGTGCATTATTTTTTATTGCTAAATATTAGTTCATTACATGAACATACCAGTTTACTATCTTGTTAATAGGCTTTGGGTTTTTTTTCCAGTTTTTATTTATTATGAATACGACTACTATAAACATTCTCATATAAGCCTTTATGTGGCCAAATTTTTAAATTTTTTTTAAGTAAAGACCAAGGACTGGAATCACTGGATCATAAGGGGTGTGTGTATATAATTTTTTAAGAAATTGCCAGCCAATTTTCCAAAGTGGTTGTACCACTTTGGTTTTAATTTCATTTCCATCATGCCTAATGACACTGAGAATCTTTACATGTACTTATAGGCTATTCACATATTGTCTTTCATGTAGTATTTGTTCAAGTATTTTGTCCATTTTTTCTTAGTTATTTTTGAGAGAACTTTATATATTCTGGACACAAGTCCTTAGATATGTGTGTTGTTAATATTTTCGACCTCTCTGTGGCCTGCATTTTTATTTTCATAAAGACAATTATTGAAAAAAATTAATTTCAAAGTCCAGTTTATCATTTTAAGTTGAATATTTTTTTTTGTTTGGCTGCTCTTAAAAATATTTGCTGACTCCATATTTGCAAAGATATTCTGCATTCTTCTTTTTAAAACTTTTATAGTTTTAACTTCTACATTTATTAATCTATCTCAAATTAATTTCTGTGTACCATGTAAGGAAGGAGTCAAGGTTAATTTTTTTCCCGTATGCGTATTATACCCAACTTGTTGAAGATATTTTCCTTTCTCCTTTGAATTGCATTGAGCTCTTTCTTGAAAATCAATTGAGTGTATAAGTGGGAGTCTTTTTCTGGGTGATGTGTCCTGTTCCTTTGAGGTATTTGTACATCTATTTATAATACCACAATATCTCAATAACTGTAGCATCATCATAGAAAGCCTTGAAATTAGGTAGTCTAAGGCCTTTAAAATAGAAATTGAGTCACTGATTTTATTAATTTTTAAATTTTTATTTGAATGCTAGTTAACATACAGTGCAATACTAGTTTCAGGAGTAGAATTCAGTGATTCATCACTTACATACAAAACCCAGTGCTCATCACAAGTGCCCTTCTTAGTGCCTGTCACCCATCTAACCCATGCCCCCACCTCCCTCCATCAAACCTCAATTTGTTCTCTATCATTAAGAGTCTCTTATGGTTTGTTCTCCTCTCTCTCTTTTTTTTTAATTTCTTTTTTTACCCTTTTCCCATATGTTCAGTCACTGATTTTAAATCTTATTTCTAAAATAAGCATGAGAAGGTAAAAATTTCCCTCTAAGTGTTGCTTTAGCAATATCCCACAAACTTAGGCATCTTGTTTTCATTTGAACTCAGTTTGATGTATTTTCTAATTTCCTTTGTGATGTATTCTTTTACCTATGGATTATTTCAAAGTGTTGGTTAACTTCCAAAGTTTGGGGCATCTTCTAAGTATCTTGCTATTATTGATTTTTTAAAAAATGTTTTTTAACGTTTATTTATTATTGACAGACAGAGAGAGACAGAGCATGAGCATGGGAAGGACAGAGAGAGAGGGGGAGACACAGGATCTGAAGCAGGCTCCAGTCTCTGAGCTGTCAGCACACAGCCCAACAGGGGGCTCGATCCCATGAACTGTGAGATCATGACCTGAGCTGAAGTCCGATGCTTAACTAACTGACTGAGCCATCCAGGTGCCCCACTATTATTGATTTCTAATTTAATTCTGTTATGCTCAAAGAACATACTCTGTGAGTGTTTAAACTTTTCTATTTTTTTTTAATTTTATGTTTATTTATTTTTGAGAGAGAGAGAGAGAGACAGAGTGTGAGTGGGGGAGGGGCAGAGAATGGAAGACAGAATCTGAGGCAGGCTCCAGGCTCTGAGCTGTCAGCACAGAGCCCAAGGCAGGGCTTGAACTCACAAGCTACTAAGTCGTGACCTGAGTCGAAGTCAGGCACTTAATTGAGCCACCCTGGTGTCCCATGTGAGTATTTAGCCTTTGCAATTTTATTGGTACATATTTACTGCCCAGTATATGGTCTTTCTTGATAGAAATTCTATGTGCACATAAAAAGTGTGTTCACTAATTGTTGAGGTGATCTATAAAGGTAAGGTTGAGTTGGTTGATAGTGTTGTTCAGTCTACAGTCCTAAGATCTTTTGTCTACTTGATTTATCGATTACTGGGAGGGGCCACTATGTGGCCTTTTGTGGTTTCTACTTTAGTTCTGTCAGTTTTTACTTCCATCTACTTTATAGTTCTGTTATTTGGTCCATTCACTTTTAGGATTGTGATGTCTTCCTAATGAACTAACAGTTTTTTATATGGTTAAATTTAAATCTACCTTCTAAGCTAATTCTTTTCTGTGTGTCCCATATATTGTTTTTTCTTTGTCCTCATTGACTGCTTTTTTTGTGTGTTATTTGAGTATTTTAGTCTTTTATTTTATATCCTCTATTGGATTTTGATTGATATATTTATCCTACTTTTATTACTTTTTCTTGAGATTATAATATTTATCCCAATTTATCACAGTATACTTAAAATTACTATTATACCATTTTGTGTAAAATTCAAAACATTTAAAAGAGTATAACTCTAGGGGCTCCTGGGTGGCTCAGTCAGTTGAGCATCCGACTTCAGCTCAGGTCATGATCTCACAGCTCGTGAGTTTGAGCCCCGTGTCAGGCTCTGTGCTGACAGCTCAGAGCCTGGAGCCTGCTTCGGATTCTGTGTCTCCCTCTCTCTCTCTGCCCCTAACCCACTCGCATCCTGTATCTGTCTCTCTCAAAAATAAATAAACATTAAAAATAAAAGAGTATAATTCTATTTTCCCTCCTATACTTTGTGCTATTTTGTTATACAGTTAACTCCTACATGTTAAAAATCCCCAAATAAAATACTATGTATGCTTTAAATATCAGTTTTTTAAAGAAATATGGAAACTAAAAGAAAAAAGAGAGCCTTTATGTTCACCCACATATTTACCATTTCTGTTACTTTTCTTTTTTTTTTTTTCATTGTAGATTTGAGTTTTCTTCTAATATCATTTCTATTTAGCCTGAAGAACTATTTTTATCATCTTTCAGAGGTTAGGTCTGCTGGCAACAATTTCCTCAAGATTTTATTTATCTCAAAATGGCCATTATACCCTATTATTTTTCACTTTTAAAGGTACAAATTACATACAGTAAAATTAATCTTTTTTCCATGTACAGTTCTTCTAGCTTTGACAAACTCATAAAATCAAATATCTAATCAAAATATAGAACACTGCCATCACCCTAAACATACTCCCATGTGACCCTTTAAAATCATCCCATCCTCCTACTACCAGTCACAAGCAACCACTGATTTCTGTCCCTATAGTTTTGCCTTTTCCAGAAGATCATATAAATGAAATCATACTTTATATAGACATTTGAGGCTAGCTTCTTTCACATAGCATAATGCATTTGCGATATATCCAAGTCATTGCATATATCAATAATTCATTTTTTTATGCTGAGTAGCATTTCATCATGTGGATGTATCACAATTTGTTTATCCGTTCCACAATTGAGCAACATTTGTGTTGTTTCAAATTTTGGTGACTATGCATGCATAATGCCATGATAAACATATGTGAACAGATTTTTGTGTGAACATATATTTTCATTTCAGTTGTATAAATACCTGGCTTGTACATTTAACTGTATGAGAAACCACTATTTTCCAAAATGGCTATACCATTTAGCATTCGCACTAGTGATGTTTCCAGCTGTTTCACATCATTGCTAGTACTTATCAGAATTTTTTTTGCCATTCTAATAGATGAGTATTGATATCTCATCATGATTTTAAATTGGATTTTGCTAATGACTAATATTATTGAGCATCTTTTCATGTACTAATTTGCCATCTGTATATCTTCTTTGGTGAAGTGTCTTTGAAAACTTTTTTCCATATTCTTCATTTTGATTAATATATTCTAGACATAGGTTCTTTCTCAAATAAGTGATTTGAATATATTTTTCCTAGCCTTTAGTTTGCCATTTCATTGTCTTAACAGTGTCTTTTAAAGAACAGACATAAGAACAACCATACACACACGTGCGTGCACGCACACCCACACACACCTCATCTTTTCTTCTGAAGATACCTAACCTAGAGTTTCACTTAAATTGCTAATTGAAACCATTTCAATGCTCTTCCTTCAGCGCCACTTCTTCTTATAAATACTTAAATTAACATATATAAAAAGGGAGACATAAAGAGAGAGAAAGTATGTGCAGTTAAAAGAATTTTGAGGTTGATAATTATGAACTCGTTTCAACATTATGCACTACCTTGACATAAGGTGCAAGTGGGAGAGCCTCAAACAGCCTGTAAGTTCTCCTAAAAGATTCCCTAGTCAAATAGCACCCCCATCAGATGGATCAAGTCCAGTTCCCATTTATTTCAGTAACAAGTTTCAGTTCACCGCCAACTAGCAGAATTATTCAAACAAACCAACAGCAACCAAGGGGCAGTCCACCCTTTTGATACTACAAAGCCTGTCTCCCAGAGCCTCTTGTTTCTGTTTCCACGTGCAACCTCTGTGCGGCCCTGTATGGGATATGGAATCCTCCTCTTCCAGCCTGTGAGTGCATGTGACTAATAAAGTGTTGTTCTCAATCAAAGAAAAGGAAAAAAAAGCAGACACTCTTAATTTTGATAAAGTTCAGTTTATCAGTTTTCTCTGTTTTGCTTTTGGTGTTATATCTTAGAAATCTTTGCCTAACCCAGGGTGACAAATATTTTTCTTATGTTTTCTTCTATCACTCTCTTTTTTGAAGGAGATTTTCAATGGGCATAGAATTCTGAATTTACAGTTTTTTTCTTCTCTTTTTCTTCCAGCATTTTATTTTATTTTTTATTTAATTTTTTAAACTCTACCCACAGTGTGGGGCTGAAACTCACAACCACAAGATCAAGAGTCACACGCTCCACCTGCTGAGCCAGCCAGTCGTCCCTCTTCCAGCATTTTAAAGATATTGTCCCATAATGTTATGGCACCCACTGCTTTTTGTAAGAAGTCAATCACCATTTGTATTGTTTCTCCGCTGTTAGTCTACTTAGGTTCCACCTCCCCATTCTACCTCCTGAAAAGTGGCCCCAGACAAAAAGCCATATTGAAAAGTGACTCGCCTCATGTGTTTCCCTTCTCTTAAATATTTAAGTTTTGAGTTATCTATGCTCAATGCCCAGACACAGTTGTCACAAATAATTTGTGAAATGTTATATTACTTCATGATAAGAGGGTAAGTCTGATACCAGATACTCCATAATAGAGAATTCTAGCATGTTTACTGTTTTTACTTATTTCTCTAATCCATGTATGAAACAATCAACCACATATTTTTGGACACCTACTACGAAAGTGTGCTTATTATTAAAGAGGCAAAGACACAGTCTCAACCCTTAACTAGCTTATAATTTTGTAAACTAATATATACTTTTTTCATTTTTTTCTTTTTTTAAATTGAAACATAGTTGACACACTATTAGTTATATTAGTTGAATCAACATATTGATTCAACAACTCTACACATTATGCTATGCTCACCACAAGGGTAGCTAACATCTGTCATCATACAACACTATTATAATACCACTGACTATATTCCCTATGCTGTACTTTTCATCCCTGTGACTTATTCATTCCATGTTGTAGGCTTATATTGAGAAGACAGGACAGAAAATACTCATGAGTTTTCACAAATTGTTGTTGAAACTCATCTATATCAAGATGTCCAGAGTCATGAACTGATAATTCCATAATGAATGCATGATTGAAAACCCCATTGTTGCTCAGAATTACCTTCTATTATCCCCAATCCTAACCCTCACCCGTTTCTCACAGTAATTCCAAAGTTTATCTCTCCAATGCTGGAACACTTAAGGGTCCCTACTAGAGACCCACTAGTAGTATGATTGAACACCTTCACAGCTACCTTCTCTTGTTCAAATTCAGCCCAAAGGTGTATATTGAGACCTGCATAAAACTGGCCATTTGGGACCATTCTCCATTTCATAAATACCAATGGAAGGGATGTGCTTATTTGCTATTAGGTTGAAGTCCTACTAAAAGGATCTCCAGAACTTGTTCATATTTGTCTTTAGTCAAATAACTGCTTTAGTCTTTGAAAAACTCTTTGAGTTTGGAAATAACTCTTGAACACTTGTTTGACCTTGGCAATAAATATTTCAAAGGAATTAACACCTGTATTCATGGCTTTAATCACTCAGAGAATAATCAGGAAAAACTACTTTATTCTAGGTCATGTGCTAGATCTAGGGGGGCAGAACACAAACATGCATAGGACTCCTTTTTCACCCATGAGCAGTGCACAATTTATCATGAGATAAGGACACATTAACAAATTATGTTAATATAAATAAACTATAGTGCAATTATGTGTTTTTGTGTGCAAGAGAGAGGGAGGGAGAGAGGAAGAGTGTTGGGGGTTTGGGGAGGTGGGAACACGTTCTCTATCTTGGTAATGAAGGCATATTAACTGACCTTTTGGTTTAAAACATGTATAGGAAAATTCAACCTAACTCACTTAATTTAGGAAAATCTGTGGGCCGGGCATAAAACTTTGACAAAACCTCTTCATGTCAACATTTGAGACTATAATATTGATTGAAACAGTTGCTCTGAGATTCTAGAGCCAGAAGTTACAAATCTCTTTGCAAGCAGGATGCAGTCTGCAGTTTGACATGTGAGCAACTCCATCTCATGATAGTGAGTGATTGATGGAAATTGCCTGATCTAGGCTCAGATGTGGCCAAATGCAAAAAGGCCAGAGACATGACATGTATGTGCCATATCCCAAGAAATATGCAATTTGGAGTAAGATTGGTGAAGCAGCCAAAGCTGGAGTTGGAAGGTGCTTTGTCAAACAAGCCTGAGCTTTAAGATCAGAAAAATCCAAGGCCAAGGTGGTAGCCAGGCAACAAGGGAAGGCTTGAGGCAGAAACACCAGCAGGTGTTAAGTGAGGGGTGCCTTATTGAGTGTGACACTAAAGGAGGCTGCAGGCCTGATGTGTCAGTCAGCAAAGGGAAGGACAGTCATGGCATTGAACAGGACTGATACAACATTGTTAGTGTAAATACCAGTATTTTGTAGCTTGTAAGATGATTTTGTTCACAGGGAAAAGCTCCAATCCCCACCACTACATTGCAATTTTAATGGAAGCAGGCATTCCACCAGTGTTCCTAGAGAAAAGGCAAATTATATTAAAAATTCAACTTGCTTCTCACAAGAGTGACCAATGCTAAGATAGGGAGGCAACACAAGGCCACAAATTTTCAATGCAGATTGTATCATAACTTTGTATACTTAAAGGAAAGCACTTAGTTTCTCAAATTACTGCACAAAGTAATCTATGAAATGAAAATCCTTGCAAACACCAAGTGCATTCAGAGAGCACTTGAAGTACTTGGCAATCATTCTGGAGCTCTTTATTAAAACCCTAAAGCTCACTAAACCCAGCACTGTCAGATGAAAAAGAAAAAGTCATTTTGAATTATTCGTGGAGGGCACAGGAATTGCTTCAGTTGATACTTCTTAGTTTTCCCCTCTTCTCCACTGCATTAATGACTATACTTGACAAAAACATTATTGCCCATAGACTTGTATAGATGATTTGGTTTGAGGAGAATATTTCTGCTAAAGTTGTCTCATAGAATGCATGAACTTCTCATACATGTGAGCAAAGTTTTTGCTCTCTCTCCAAGCTTCAATGCCCTTAATATGTAAAATGAGGATACTAAGTGAAAATTCAGAAATCTGTTCTAGTGAGTCTTACACATGGGCAAATGGTTATACACCAAAGATGTTTGTTGTCATTGAATATAAAATATTGGTATTTAGAAAAAAATCTAAATGTTCAAAACGAAATTAATTGTGGTATAATTGTTCAATGCATTATTACACAACTATATAGAATCACATTCACAAAGAGCTTTAATGACCTGTGAAAGTGCCTGTGACACAGTGTGATCTTTTTTTTCAATATATGAAATTTATTGTCAAATTGGTTTCCGTACAACACCCAGTGCTCATCCCAAAAGGTGCCCTCCTCAATACCCATCACCCACACTCCCCTCCCTCCCACCCCCCATCAACCGTCAGTTTGTTCTCAGTTTTTTTTTTTTTTTTTTAATTTTTTTTTTCAACGTTTATTTATTTTTGGGACAGAGAGAGACAGAGCATGAACAGGGGAGGGGCAGAGAGAGAGGGAGACACAGAATCGGAAACAGGCTCCAGGCTCCAAGCCATCAGCCCAGAGCCTGACGCGGGGCTCGAACTCACGGACCGCGAGATCGTGACCTGGCTGAAGTCGGACGCTCAACCGACTGCGCCACCCAGGCGCCCCTGTTCTCAGTTTTTAAGAGTCGCTTATGCTTTGGCTCTCTCCCACTCTAACCTCTTTTTTTTTTTTTCCTTCCCCTCCCCTATGGGTTTCTGTTAAGTTTCTCAGAATCCACCTAAGAGTGAAAACATATGGTATCTGTCTTTCTCTGTATGGCTTATTTCACTTAGCATCACACTCTCCAGTTCCATCCACGTTGCTACAAAGGGCCATATTTCATTCTTTCTCATTGCCATGTAGTACTCCATTGTGTACATAAACCACAATTTCTTTATCCATTCATCAGTTGATGGACATTTACGCTCTTTCGATAATTTGGCTATTGTTGAGAGTGCTGCTATAAACATTGGGGTACAAGTGCCCCTATGCATGAGTACTCCTGTGTCCCTTGGGTAAATTCCTAGCAGTGCTACTGCTGGGTCATAGGGTAGGTCTATTTTTAATTTTTTGAGGAACCTCCACACTGTTTTCCAGAGCGGCTGCACCAGTTTGCATTCCCACCAACAGTGCAAGAGGGTTCCCGTTTCTCCACATCCTCTCCAGCATCTATAGTCTCCTGACTTGTTCATTTTGGCCATTCTGACTGGTGTGAGGTGATATCTGAGTGTGGTTTTGATTTGTATTCTGCTGATGAGGAGCAACGTTGAACATCTTTTCATGTGCCTGTTGGCCATCCGGATGTCTTCTTGAGAGAAGTGTCTATTCATGCTTTCTGCCCATTTCTTCACTGGGTTATTTGTTTTCCGGGTGTGGAGTTTGGTGAGGTCTTTATAGATTTTGGGTACTAGCCCTTGTCTGATACGTCATTTGCAAATATCTTTTCCCATTCCGTTGGTTGCCTTTTAGTTTTGTTGGTTGTTTCCATTGCTGTGCAGAAGCTTTTTATACTGATGAGGTCCCAATAGTTCATTTTTGCTTTTAATTCCCTTGCCTCTGGGGATGTGTCAGGTAAGAAATTGCTATGGCTGAGGTCAGAGAGGACTTTTCCTGCTTTCTCCTCTAGGGTTTTGATGGTTTCCTGTCTCGCATTCAGGTCCTTTATCCATTTTGAGTTTATTTTTGTGAATGGTGTGAGAAAGTGGTCTTGTTTCAATCTTCTGCATGTTGCTGTCCAGTTCTCCCAGCACCATTTGTTAAAGAGATTGTCTTTTTTCCATTGGATATTCTTTCCTGCTTTGTCGAAGATTAGTTGGCCATACGTTTGCGGGTCTAGTTCTGGGACTTCTATTCTATTCCATTGGTCTATGTGTCTGTTTTTGTGCCAATACCATGATGTCTTGATGATGACAGCCTTGTAGTAGAGGCTAAAGTCTGGGATTGTGATGCCTCCTGCTTTGGTTTTCTTCTTCAAAATTACTTTGGCTATTCGGGGCCTTTTGTGGGTCCATATGAATTTTAGGATTGCTTGTTCTCGTTTCAAGAAGAATGCTCGTGCAGTTTTTATTGGGATTGCATTGAATGTGTAGATAGCTTTGGGTAGTATTGACATTTTAACAATATTTATTCTTCCAATCCATCAGCATGGAATGTTTTTCCATTTCTTTATATCTTCTTCAATTTCCTTCATAAGCTTTCTATAGTTTTCAGCATGCAGATCTTTTACATCTTTGGGTAGATTTATTCCTAGGTATTTTATGCTTCTTGGTGCAATTGTGAATGGGATCAGTTTCTTTATTTGTCTTTCTGTTGCTTCATTATTAGTGTATAAGAATGCAACTGATTTCTGTACATTGATTTTGTATCCTGCAACTTTGCTGAATTCATGTATCACTTCTAGCAGACTTCTGGTGGAGTCTATCGGATTTTCCATGTATAATTTCATGTCATCTGCCAAAAGTGAAAGCTTAACTTCATCTTTGCCACTTTGATGCCTTTGATTTCCTTTTGTTGTGTGATTGCTGATGCTAGCACTTCCAACACTATGTTAAACAACACTGGTGAGAGTGAACATCCCTGTCATGTTCCTGATCTCAGGGAAAAAGCTCTCAGTTTTTCCCCACTGAGGATGATGTTAGCTGTGGGCTTTTCATAAATGGCTTTTATGATCTTTAAGTATGTTCCTTCTATCCCGACTTTCTCGAGGGTTTTTATTAAGAAAGGTTGCTGAATTTTGTCAAAGGCCTTTTCTGCATCGATTGACAGGATCCTATGGTTCTTATCTTTTCTTTTATTAATGTGATGTATCACATTGATTGATTTGTGAATGTTGAACCAGCCCTGCATCCCAGGAATGAATCCCACTTGATCATGGTGAATAATTCCTTTTATATGCTGTTGAATTCGATTTGCTAGTATCTTATTGAGAATTTTTGCATCCATATTCATCAGGGATATTGGCTTGTAGTTCTCTTTTGTTACTGGGTCTCTGTCTGGTTTAGGAATCAAAGTAATACTGGCTTCATAGAATGAGTCTGGAAGTTTCCCTTCCCTTTCTATTTTTTGGAATAGCTTGAGAAGGATAGGTATTATCTCTGCTTTAAACATCTGGTAGAACTCCAGTGGGAAGCCATCTGGTCCTGGACTCTTATTTGTTGGGAGATTTTTGATGACCGATTCCATTTCTTCGCTGGTTATGGGTCTGTTCAAGCTTTCTATTTCCTCCTGATCGAGTTTTGGAAGAGTGTGGGTGTTTAGGAATTTGTCCATTTCTTCCAGGTTGTCCAGTTTGTTGGCATATAATTTTTCATAGTATTCCCTGATAATTGCTTGTATCTCTGAGGGATTGGTTGTAATAATTCCATTTTCATTCATGATTTTATCTATTTGGGTCATCTCCCTTTTCTTTTTGAGAAGCCTGGCTAGAGGTTTATCAATTTTGTGTATTTTTTTTCAAAATACCAACTCTTGGTTTCGTTGATCTGCTCTACAGTTTTTTTAGATTCTATATTGTTTATTTCTGCTCTGATCTTTATCATTTCTCTTCCTCTGCTGGATTTAGGCTGTCTTTGCTGTTCTGCTTCTATTTCCTTTAGGTGTGCTGTTAGATTTTGTATTTGGGATTTTTCTTGTTTCTTGAGATAGGCCTGGATTGCAATGTATTTTCCTCTCAGGACTGCCTTCACTGCATCCCAAAGCGTTTGGATCGTTGTATTTTCATTTTCGTTTGTTTCCATATATTTTTTAATTTCTTCTCTAATTGCCTGGTTGACCCATTCATTCTTTAGTAGGGTGTTCTTTAACCTCCATGCTTTTGGAGGTTTTCCAGACTTTTTCCTGTGGTTGATTTCAAGCTTCAAAGCATTGTGGTCTGAACGTATGCATGGTATGATTTCAATTCTTGTATAATTATGAAGGGCTGTTTTGTGACCCAGTATGTGATCTATGTTGGAGAATGTTCCATGTGCACTCGAGAAGAAAATATATTCTGTTGCTTTGGGATGCCGAGATCTAAATATATCTGTCAAGTCCATCTGATCCAATGTATCATTCAGGGCCCTTGTTTCTTTATTGACCGTTTGTCTAGATGATCTGTCCAATGTTGTAAGTGGAGTGTTAAAGTCCCCTGCAATTACCACATTCTTATCAATAAGGTTGCTTATGTTTGTGATGAATTGTTTTACATTTTGGGGGCTCCCATATTCGGCACATAGACATTTATAATTGTTAGCTCTTCCTGATGGATAGACCCTGTAACTCTTATATAATGTCCTTCTTCATCTCTTGTTACAGCCTTTAATTTAAAGTCTAGTTTGTCTGATATAAGTATGGCTACTCCAGCTTTCTTTTGGCTTCCAGTAGCATGATAAATAGTTCTCCATCCCCTCACTCTCAATCTAAAGGTGTCCTCAGGTCTAAAGTGAGTCTCTTGTAGACAGCAAATAGATGGGTCTTGTTTTTTTATCCATTCTGATACCCTCTGTCTTTTGGTTGGCGCATTTAATCCATTTACATTCAGTGTTATTATAGAAAGATATGAGTTTAGAGTCATTGTGATGTCTGTAGGTTTCATGCTTGTAGCGGTGTCTCTGGTACTTTGTCTCACAGGATTCCCCCTTAGGATCTCTTGTAGGGCTGGTTTAGTGGTGATGAATTCCTTCCGAGTTTGTTTGTTTGGGAAGACCTTTACCTCTCCTTCTATTCTAAATGACAGACTTGCTGGATAAAGGATTCTCAGCTGCATATTTTTTCTGTTCATCGCATTGAAGATTCACTGCCAGTCCTTTCTGGCCTGCCAAGTTTCAGAAGAGAGATCAGTCACGAGTCTTATAGGTCTCCCTTTATATGTTAGGGCACGTTTCCCTCGCTGCCTTCAGAATTTTCTCTTTATCCTTGTATTTTTCCAGTTTCACTATGATATGTCGTGCAGAAGATCGATTCAAGTTACGTCTGAAGGGAGTCCTCTGTGCCTCTTGGATTTCAATGCCTTTTTCCTTCCCCTGGTCAGTGAAGTTCTCAGCTATTATTTCTTCAAGTACACCTTCAGCACCTTTCCCTCTCTCTTCCTCCTCTGGAATACCAATTATGAGTAGATTATTTCTCTTTAGTGCATCACTTAGTTCTCTAATTTTCCCCTCATACTCCTGGATTTTTTTTATCTCTCTTTTTCTCAGCTTCCTCTTTTCCCATAATTTTATCTTCTAGTTCACCTATTCTCTCCTCTGCCTCTTCAGTCCAAGCCATGGTCATTTCCATTTTATTTTGCAGCTCGTTTATAGAATTTTTTAGCTCCTCCTGACTATTCCTTAGTCCCTTGATCTCTGTAGCAATAAATTCTCTGCTGTCCTCTATACTGTTTTCAAGCCCAGCGATTAATTTTATGACTATTATTCTAAATTCACTTTCTGTTATATTGTTTAAATCCTTTTTGATCAGTTCGTTAGCTGTTGTTATTTCTTGGAGATTCTTTTGAGGGGAATTCTTCTGTTTGGTCATTTTGGATAGTCCCTGGAGTGGTGTGGAACTGCAGGGCATTTCCCCTGTGCTGTACTGAATAACTTGCGTTGGTGGGCGGGGCCACAGTCAGACCTGATGTCTGTCCCCAGCCCACAGCTGGGGCCACAGTGAGACTGGTGTGTACCTTCTCTTCCCCTCTCCTAAGAGTGGGATTCACTGTGGGGTGGCGTGTCCCGTCTGGGCTACTTGCACACTGTCAGGCTTGTGGTGCTGGGGTTCTGGCGTATTAGCTGCGGTGGATTGGCAAGGTGCACAGGGGTGGGAGGGGCAGGCTCAACTTGCTTTTCCTTCGGAGATCCGCTTCGGGAAGGGCCCTGCGGCACCGGGAGTGACTCAAACCGCCACCTGAGGGATGGATCCGCAGAAGCACAGTGTTCGGTGTTTGCAGGGTGTAAGCAAGTTCCCTGGCAGGAACTGGTTTACTTTGGGATTTTGGTTGGGGATGGGCAAGGGAGATGGCATTGGCGAGCACCTTTGTTCCCTGCCAAGCTGAGCTCTGTCGTCCGGGGCTCAGCAACTCTCCCTCTAGTTGTCCTCCAGCCTTCCCGCCCTCCGAGCAGAGCTGTTAACTTATAACCTCCAGATGTTAAGTCCTGCTTGCTATTGGAACACACTCTCTCCGGCCCCTACGCTTTTGCCAGACAGACTCGGGGGCTCTGCTTGGCCGGTGGGCCGCCCTTCCGCCCGGCTCCCTCCTGCCGGTCTGTGTAGCGTGCACCGCCTAGCCGCCCTCCTACCCTCTTCTGTGGGCCTCTCTTCTGCGCTTGGCTCCAGAGGCTCCATTCTGCTAGTCTTCTGGCAGTTTTCTGGGTTATTTAGGCAGGTGTGGGTGGAATCTAAGTGACCAGCAGGACGCGGTGAGCCCAGCGTCCTCCTACGCCGCCATCTTCCCCTATCTCGGTGTGATCTTTTCAAATTAGGAAATAATACTATGTTAATAGAATCATGTTAATTTTTGTATAAATTTCATGCAGAGGCTGAGGGAAATGGGTATTCTGATAAGTTGCTGGTGGCAATGCACAATGATATGACATCAAATGGAGGAGAATTTGGTAATATCTAACAAAACCACAAAGGCATTTACCCTTCAATTTAGCAGTCCACTTCTCAGAATTAACCCTAAAGATATGACTCCACCAATGTGAAAATACATCTGATCTAGGTTATTTATTGGAACATTACATATAATTGCTAAAACTGTATACTACCTAGATGCCCAAGGTTTCTACCCTTGAATAAACTATACTACATATAGTTTGAATAAAGTATATTACATATGCACAAGTATTACACAACTGTGAAACAGAATGAGGAAGATCTCTGAACTAATATAGAGTGATTTCCAGGGCGTTGATATCAAGTAAAAAGGTCAAAATGCAAAAAGGCATAAACATATGCTACCATTTGTGTGTACAGAAAGATGGAGACATAAGAAAACATGCATATGTCTGCTTATCTTTACAAAAAGAAACACAGAAAACAATGAATTGGTTACACATACGGAGGAATAGTATGGAAAAAATACAGAATGGAATGGTACTTCTTTGAGTGTATCTTTTTGAATATATTTAACTTTTGAATATATGCTAATGTTTTACATGTTCAAAAATGAAATTAAATCAATAAGAATGAGGAGGGAAAAAAGCTAGAAGTGAAAGCAAGTGACTTAATTTTATTTCAAATGATTATATCCACATTGAGGAGACAAGAAAGACTAATTAATTTAGGAATGAAGCTTTTGACTGTATATTCTCAGTGTTGGACAGGGTTGTGGAGGGAAGAGATTTGCACACAAATTTTGATTTCTTTGTAAAGGGTTTGTTTATAGTGGTATGGAGAAAGCAACTCTTAAAACTATTTTACACGTATTACAGAATTGAGCATATGAGTGAAACTTACAATGTTGTTGGGAGCCAGTGTTCTCACTGTGAAAGAAAGTACATAAAAGTATGGAATATGGAGAAGGCAACAGAAAACTCTGTGGAAATCAATTAGAACTGGAGGTGCCACTGAGAATCCATGATTTCTAAAATGTGTATATATGTATATGTACTAATTTATATGCATGTGTATATGTATGTGTGTATATGTTTGGATGTATATTTAGCTACATGTGTATACACAGGCATATTTTCCCAGCTCTACCCAGTAAGAGGGCCACTGAGCAAAGTTAGCCCAGGAGCAATGAACACACATGACATCTAGATCTAGGTCTCCAATACCATTTCTCAGGAAAGAGTCAGGACTCCTTGGAGAAATGGTTGATTCTGGGAATAAGGCAGGGTAGATACAAGATGAGTCTGGAGTGTCTTCTTATGTTTGAAAGTAAGAAAGAGTAAAGAAAAAAAGAATTGATAGGTCAGTTCATAGGGGCATAGGAACTAACTAGACAGGGCTCTTACTGACAACTTGACCATCAAGATAATTAAGACACATAATGAACCACTGATAAAATAGAAATTCATGGGTTCATAATCATAATAAGTAGATAATAAATAAATGGGTATGAGGTGGGGTAGGAGAGCCCTTGCTTATAGTAGAATTCTGAGGACTGATTGGTAAATCTGAAGGGAATACTGGAGTTGGAAAATCATTATTTTGCAACTATAATGATAAAAATCAGGTCATTTAAGAATCATTAACAGGTGATAAATCTAGGGTGAAGTTTTAATGAGGAACAGGCTATCTTCATGACCTTCAAGTGCCTACTTACAGATTTCCTATGAGTCTCAAGGTAAGAAATATTAGTAATTATACATCAAAATAATTGATAAACAGTTGACAGAATGATCAAAATTAACATTACCAATGTAGGGCAGATGGATAAGACATGATACCCACTGAAGGCTGCAAATTGGAATCTAATCATAAAGAATACCAGAAAAACCCCAGGTAAGGAACAACTAATATAAAAAGATGCACGGATATGAATGTTTATAACATCTTATTCATAAGAGCCCTTAATTGGCTATAACTGAAATGTTCAACAGTGAATGCGTAAAGAGTGTGCTATATCCATACAATGGAATACTACTCAGTGATAAAAACTGCCAACACATTCAATAATGTGAATCAATCTCAAGAGTATTTTGCTGAGTAAAAGTCAGACATAAAAGAGTACCTATTATATAAGTCCATTTATACGAAATTTGTGAAGAGGAGATAGTTTACGGAGATAGAAAGTAGATGAGTGTTGCCTGAGGCAAGAATAGTGGTGGAAATTGACTATAAATATGCATAAAGGAACTAGTCAGATGTGATGGAAATACTCTATCTTGAGTGGGTGGTGGTTACATGCAGGTAATAATTGGACAAATATATTGCACTGTTTACATAAAATTAATGTATTCTATTGTGTTTAAGTTATACTTTAATAAAGCTTATTTAAAAAGGTGAAGGGAAGGAGTACTCAAGGAAAAAATTTGCAAGGAAATACAACAAAATAATCACACTGGTGACTGAGTGGTTGTTTGTGTTTAAAGGCACTGTATTTTATTTTGTATATGACAATAATGTATGACACTTAAGATTCTTCTCTGTGACATGTGCTGTAGTGGCAAACATATCACTCAACTGAGAGACCTGCGCTCTCATTCTAATTATTATGCTGAATGCTATACATTTTGTGAAAGTCATTTAACCCCTCTGCGTTGTTTCTTTATCTACAAAATGAAGGAAGTTGATGTACCTTTGCTCAAAATTTTCATGATACCTTTGTTACCAATTTAACAACATAATATGTGGATGTTAATCGGAATCTTAATAATATTGGCAATGCATTTATATATTAAAATCCTTTGAACTTTGCATACATATTATATGTTTTTCCTGTAAATTATTACAACATAAATACCCAAAGGCCAATTTAGAGGGCCTTCTAAATTCTTGACAGAAAGTACACTTATTGCTATATTAAGGTACTACTTATTTTGTTTATTAAAGAGGAAAATTAGTCTTTTCTTTTAGTATTTTCTCTGAGCACTGAAAATAATTACAAGCCTGTGTTAGAGACAATAGTAACCTTCACATGTATAATCACATTAACAACCTTTTTCCTTCTCCAGTGAAATAGTCATAGACTATAAAAGTTATATATCCACTTTTTCTTTATTGAGTGAAATTGGCTTTTGATTCCTGATTACATGATAATTGAATCAGGGGGCTGCTTCTAAGCAATATGTTAATATGTTTCTTTTGCTTTTCCATTTGTTTATTGTTATTTGTATTGCTACAAATGCATTAGAACTGAATACTGATGAAAGGAGCTGAATTCTGACTGTCAGATGGGAAGAACAAGTTTTCTGGCTGCAGATGCCATTTTAAGTTAGTCTTTCAAGTGTAGATTCTTTATTTGTCTGTAGTTCTTTCTCTAAGACATGCTTTTCTCTTCAAATCAGATAATGCCTTTCAGAAGGTAGACATGAAGAGGGAAAGGCTTTTTTTTTTTTTTTTACATCACCACTATATCAGAGATGGCTGCATTAATGCCATAAAATAATAGGGAAAAGTTCTAAACTGGATCTAGCAGCACTTTATATCACATAAAGCAGAGTTTTAGCTGGATCTTTTATGATTTCTGTCAATTATTGAAGGAGCCAGGAAGAATATGGTTCAGTATTTTGTTATGTTATGTTTTCATAATACCCCTATATAAGGCCCAGGAATCTCATTGATGTAACAGGAAGTGACTTAATAAGTCCAACTCCTAATGACAATACATTCTGGGAAATGTACACTCAACTATGATCTTTACCTTCAAAAATTTACAAATGAGTTTAATATACCCAAGAGGGCCGTTCTCTATTGATAGTATGTGAAGACATTGTTCAGTGTAAGAAAACGGAAGCAGATGGTACTATTGTGTATGCTTCAGATCACAAGAAAATGAGAGTATATCCTGTTTCCACCTTATCCAGAAAATCTCTATTGAATCTCACAAAATCAGGAATCAAATTATTTTGAAGGCTTTTAGTTTCTCCATATTGTAACGACATATAATAGGTATGACTTGGAAATTTATTTCATTTCTAGAGATTTCTGTTATTTGGGAAAGCTAGTAAGAAAGCATTATTAACACAAAAACAAAACAATATGGAAATGATCTGAGCTATAAACAATCATGGTTCTCCTACCTTCTCTTTTAGTGAAACACAGATGTTACATTTGCAACAGACCTTCTGTGGTAATGTGTTTGAGAATAAACACCGGCAGTTTCACTAAAACTAATTTACCTGGTTTTGATTAGTAATGCTAATGTTTTAAGAGCCTGGGAAGAAACATGGGAAAAAGCAATCATCCAGTCAGTGTTACTTCACAGACATAGCAAGGAAAATTACTTAAATTAAGGTCTATACCCACGTCCGTTCTCACACATCCCAATAAATTTCTTAGTGAGACCCTACAACCCAGCTAAGGAAGCAGCCTGGTGTTTTGTTAAGCCAGAAAATCCACAGGAGATGCTTGATGGCTAGTGAATTATTGAAAGAAGATGTATAAAGAAAAAACTAGGGTTAATATTTTAGCCTCAGTTTCTTTTTTAAAGTAATCTCTACACCCAATATGAGGCTCAAACCCATGATCCTGAGCTCTACTGACTGAGCCAGCCAGGCATCAATTCTTGACAGAGACCAACATGGAGCTGCAATTTGACTTTCTATACACTGAGTCAAAAAAGGATAATAGTAGGGGCACCTAGGTGGCTCAGTCAAACATCTAACTCTTGATTTTGGCTCAGGTCATGATCTCATGGTTGTGAGACTAAGCCCCACCTCAGGCTCCACACTGAGCATGGTGCCTGCTTGGGATTCTCTCTCTCTCTCTTTCTTCCCTTTCCCTGCTCTCTCTTTCTTTCAAAATAAATAAATGAACTTTAAAAAAAAGGGATAACAGCATTTGGCTGACTATTCCTAGGACAGAAAGCTGGTAGAGAAGGTTAAAGAAAACATAGGTAGTGGGAACAAAGTCAGACTCTCTGATTAACTCACATAAGCTAGAGTTACTCAATCCTAAACCCACATTTAGCATCACTTGGAGAGTTAGTAATGTCAGTTGTCTGTTGATACAGACAAATAAATCCATATACCCAGAGATGGCCATGGGCATGTACAGCCATGGTTGAGAAAAACTGATTTAAATCATAACTTTTTTCTAGAATATACTTTTCATAAGCAAACTTTAAATTGAGACTATTTAATTAATAGCTTAAAACTATTTTTCTCTACTCAAGGAGGATTTGCACAGTTTGAGTGTATTTATAAGAGCAATATTACCCTAAAACATACTTAAAATATGTCATGTCTGGTATATAATATAAACTCAATAAATATTAGTTTTCTTTTTCTTTTTCAAATATGTCTATGTATTTATAGATATGTGTACACACACACATACATAGTAGTTATAGGACACTAAATCAGTGTGACAATATTTTCATGGAAATACGGAATCAATCTTACTTTCTATTATTTGAATGACAACCAATTGTTTCTCCACAAAGAAAAAATACTGATTTAAGTTTTAGCAGTCTTTTCTAAGATTTTCTTATTTGCAGTTACAAAAAGTGTAAGACATTTGTATTAGAATATTTTTGGTTGCAAGTAACAAAGAAACTTTGACAAAGATGACATTTATTGGCTCAATTTTCTGAAAATTCCAAAGTGTATGTGTGGTAGGTTGGTGTGGATGGCTTCAAGTTAGAATTAATTCAGCAAAGTAAAAGTGTCATCAAAAGCAAATTTCTCTCTACTCAGTCTTTCATGGGATTGGCTTGTTTCTGGGCCTACCTCTCCTAGATCTTTCAAGATGGTTTCCAACATAAGCTGCACCACAGGCTTCCTAGATCCTATTCAGTGAGCATGTGGGAAATTCTGTTCTTCCAATCATAAAACAGAGACATGACTTACACTGTACTTAGACCAACTAGGTCACACCACATGCTCATCCTTAACCAATAATCAGTCCAAAGGGGATGGGGCTATGTTGATTGGTTTAGGTAGGTCCAGAACTGGAGCTATAGGGATATGTAGGATGGGGTGAGGATGGCCAGCCTCACTCAAAAGACAAGGTTTGCTCATGTGTATGTGTGTGTGTGTGTGTGTGTGTGTGTGTGTGTGTGTGATGGTAAGCAGGTAGATTACAGGGAAAGTAATCATCAATGTCTACTACACTGCTTAAAATAACATATTTAAACAGTTGATCAAAAAAGCATCAATAAATCAGAATTTATGAATGTACATAAACACCTTTGTTGTCCAACATGTATGGTTATATCATTAGATGGAATTAAGATGCAATAAAAGCTTTCTTTTTTAGACTAATGGAGAATGTAGGGTATCCAGCACAACACTATCTTATATACATTTATAAATCCATATCATCTATGGTTTTGAGTTATTTGAAACAAATTCTCCACTGTAACATCCCTGTCTTATTCAAATAGTACACTGGAAATAATATATATATAGTTTAGGGGTACCTAAACCTTCTCACATTAAGATGCTTTTAGTGTTTCAATAATATTTTCATGTAGGATCCTAGACCAGAATAAATATGTAAGAGTTCTGTTTATTGAGTTGTTAGGTGTAAGCAACTTAATATATATTTTTGTACTGATGATTTAGTAGCCATTTGGAAAAAGATAATACATATAAATTGAAAGAAAAAATATAACTTTTTATTTCACTCTTTAATAATCACAATATGTATTTGCATGTTCAGTATTGCACATCTCAAACCTTGGAATCACTTTGGATACCCTCACTTTGGATCACTTTGGAATCACCCTCATTTCTTGTTCTATATTGATTTTCATACACTACTTGCTTTTTTATCATGGCAACTGCCAAAATCCAGCCTCGCAAAGACAGAATATAATCAAAGGGAATTTCATATGATCTAATGGTGAAACTGAACTACTTTGTCCTAGTAGTTTGAGACTGTGTCTGATAAATGTTACTGGACCTTTTTTTGAAAATTTAAAACATCTCTTAATGTCCTAGGGTACCTTGATACACAGTCTGGAGACTGCGGTTATAGTTGTAACAGAAGACAAAATAAATGTCAGAATTGGAAAGCCAGGTTTCCAAATTAAAAATATGAGGAGGTGATAGCTAGTATTAAAAAAAGGAAGTTACCATATAAATCTTTTAAATATCTTCTTGAAAAGTTAAATATCTGATTTGTATAACAAATTTTTTATTTATATACCTTTTCCCTAAAAACACTTTAATGGAAAAAAGTACATTATATGATATAAATTAATCTTTGGATTTAAAAAACCTTCTACAACTTCAGTAAGTTAGTTCTATGCTCAGTATTACCATGGAATTACAAACTTGAATTCTCATGAAAAATGGGAGAAGACCAGTCCCATAAGAGATACAACCTAATATTAATGTAGATTTGAAATTTTAGTATACTTCTAACTAAAACAGTACTGGTACTTATGGCAGTAATTGCTTGGACCAGTCAATGTTCTGAATTAATCCAATGGCCTTATCACCTTATCTCACATTTATGTCCAGGGAGATATTAGAACATAAAAAAATCATCCCCTCTGGATTTCCTTTTACAATGGCTGATTATCACAGAATTAGGGTGGATAGAGTGCTACTTTTTTCCCTCCTAAAAAAAAAGAGCAGTAAAGACTCATAGGCTAATGTATCACAGTAAGATTTTAGAGGGAGAAAAATCAATTGTCAGTAAAATACTTGGTAATAAATCTTATAGTACTGACCTTGTTTGGCTGCTATATACTGAAAAGAAGAGAAGCCAATCAAAATAACATGAATGATTAATGCATTTCATACAAAACCCACAATATCCTTAGAATATATTTGCTAAGGTGCTGCAGTGATAAGAAAGCAAACAAATGACAGAGCTCAAGTAAGGAGCTTCAGAAGGAGTTCTTAACAGAGATACATGCAGTTAATTTCTTAGTTTCTGTTGACTGTATAAACTGAAGTACTAATACCAAAATACATGTTGTAAGGAAAAAAATGACATTTGGATTCTAGGTTAAAGGTGTAAAACTTGGGCTATGTAGTAGATTTTATTATTGAATAATCCTATAAGAGGATTATGTATTCTGCTCTGCTGACATAAATTTAGTCATATGATTTGCTTTGGCCAAATGCTGTATGTCACTTTTTAGCACAAATGTTAAGATTGAATATGTGGTTCACCATATGTTTTTCCCTCTGCCACAATGACCAACACTATTCCAGGCTAAGGCTGTTCCCTCAGTGTAGAGCAGAGCTGCATCTAACCCTGGATAAATATGTGGAATGACCGAGCCACTGAAATATTCAGAGTGTTTGTCACTGCTACTGAAAGGGCAGACCTACACCGGCCAACTCCATCTTATTCTGTGTCCTCCACCTTGACCACGCCTCCTCCCCTTGAGTAACCTCCCGCTCACCCGTTCAAACTTCCCCATCAAAACACGCCTGGCGACCTGCTAACAGGACTCCCACCCTTCCCCAGCCAGTCGGCCGAGGCCACGACCCTTCCCCAGCCAATCGGCTGAGGCCACAGCCATTACCTCACCAACTGCCCCTAGACCCCAATAAAACCTTTGTGCTTTTGAAACTCGCTCTCTCTCCCCGGTATCTCACCGCTGCGTCGGTGCAGGTAGGGGATTGAGCTCGAGCTAGCTCGAATAAAGGCTCTTTGCTTTTGCATCGGACTCGGCTCCCTGGTGGTCTTTGGGGATCACGAATTCTGGGCATAACACTACGTAACTTAAACCAACTTGACTGATAGAAGTTACTAGCCATTAGTATTAACATAAGGCAAATGTGAGGACATAAAAAAAAGAACAATAACAATAAAAACAATTGCTTTCATAAAGGGTATGTCAAGGTTTCATAAGTGGCTGCAAAAGTCAGGCCTTGGAAATGGAGAGAGGAGGAAAGAATCCTTGGAATCCTTGGTAAGAATCCCATTGTTAGAATCCAGGGCCTGGGACTATCACATCTCTCATGATAATCCTGGAACAGCCATTGTCATATATTTTCTCTAAACTTAGAGAATTTCAATTGTTTTCTTGTAGCTATGTTTTCATAGCTAATAAGGGATAGGCTCAAAAAGCATTGCTTTCATTTATATTATAGGGTCACTTGAGTACCTGGCTAGGTATGGCAGCTCCTCAGATCTCCCTTAAAGGGATAATTTGCTGTGGGGACTACAGTAAATTTACAGCCTCCATTTGCAGTGCTTTCAGGATTCCACATCCGCTGCAGGCATTTGAGCCTAGGATACACTATCCCCAGGAAGCACACCCCCTCTCCCACCCCCCGCCCCACCTGCTAATGACTGAACATGATAGGGGTATTTGGATTCGGCCATTTCTGCCCAATGTAATATCCCCTCTATGGATAATCTTCATGTTGGGGCTCTCTGTTGGAATGCTGAGGTTTTCTCAGAGCTGCACTGTGGTCTGAGGCTCTTCCAATCTCCTCCTCTTAGCTTCCCCCCCACTTCACAGGTGTCAGACCTGTACCATGGTCTGAAGGCTTTCCTTCCTACTCCTTAGTCCTTATCTTACATAGGTTTCACCTGTGTAACAACATTCTGACATGGGTCACAATGGCAAGGAAGACTTTATTTGGGACCTTTGTGATAGATGTTAACATTATCATAATAGGGAGAGCTCAGGCTCAACTTTTAATACAGCAAAGACAGCTGGGAATTAGAGCCAATGAGAGAGTCAGTGGATGGAAAATTACTAAGACATCAAGGCTAGGAGATTTCTTGCTAAACTGACTTAATGGGATTCTTGCTGGAGGTAGGCCAGGGTGATCAGATACCAAGGTGGGGTGGGTGGGTGGGAGAGATTCTCACTAAACTGGCTTAGCAGGATTCTTACTAAAACTGGGATGGGCAGGCCAAAGTCAAGGCCCAAGGTTGAGATCTGGTTGAAAAGTGGATTCAGAGAAGCCTATCTAAAGTTTGAACAAGAAGTGTTTGTCACATCCCAATAAATCTCTTCTGCTTCTTACTCCATCTTGGCACCTACTTCCCGGAGGTTCTGAATTTTCACACTAGATGAACTGGGAAATCTGATTAGTACTCTGTTTTGTAGCAAAATATGTAGACCCTTAGGCCTAGATTACTATGGCTTAAAGGATGAAGTTACTCCTGCTTAAAAAAAAAAAAAAAAAAAAAAAAAAAAAAAAAGGCTTGAGTGCTGGTAATGTGCTGCCATCTATGGGCTATTTCCTGTTTGTTAAGTACTGCAGGTAGGAGTTCATACAGACTGTCTCATTTAATGCTCATATAATGAGGCCAGCTAGATATTATAACTATTTTATTTTCTGCATGAAGAAACTAAAGCTTAGGTGAAATGACTTCAGTAAGATGTTTCTTGCAACGCACAGTAGAGGCAAAGTTCAGGCTCAGAACTATCATATTCATATTCTAAACTATCACTATTTACTCACAGTTAACAACTTAGCTGATAAATTACTGTTATGCAGGTTTGCTAAGTATGGTGAAAGAGGTATATATTTGGAATTTGCTTTATGGTAGGAAAGAATTGAGAGAAGAGGCTTTGTGAGTATAACATTTTATATATACTGTTCCCATTTAGGCCTGGCTCCGGGAAAATAAATCCCGTTGGGCTAAAACAGAGAGTCACAATTTGGGTATACATCTTCTTGAATAGGGAGTTCTATGGCTAACATAAATCTGAGAACTGTATAACAAAATAGAACATAGAGGGAAAAAAATGACTCTAAATTCACATTACATTCAGAGTTATTTTGACTTCTTTGGGATAAAAAGAATCTGAGAATGCTTAGCCATGTACCCAGATTGTGACTCTCAGCTCTCTAGATGAGGAAATGCTTGCACCAAGTGCTATTCCTTCTGTACATGTTCCTTTGCAGCACCTGTTTTAGCCAAGAGTGGACAGTGGGGAGAGTTGCTGATCATATAATGGAAATTAAATAAGGGAGCAGCAGATTAAGAGAGATCAATGTCAATAGTCTAAGTGGCATTGCTTGCTTCTCATCCATACCTAAACCCTGACTTCTAGCGCATTGGTTCTTCAGGCAACCTATTCCTGTGCACAGCATTGGTCTGAGTGAAGAATTGATTATTCACTCTTTAATTCATGAAACAAATATTATGCACCATAGCTGATAGTATCATCCCTGTGCCCATATCTCTCTAATTCCTTTTTACCAGCTGCATGTGTAACTTTGTGCCCTTTGATGTGCTTTTGCTTCCAACAGCCAGCAACTTTGGGTCTTTTCCACAGGATTGCCCCTGGGCTATTGGTGCTTCTTTACTTTATTTAGCTCACACACAGAGCTGGAAGTGCCTGGGGATTTATAATCTGTTTGAGTGGCAGGGCATGAAAAACCCAGTTTCTTTTCCTGGATCAAGATAACCCTGAGACTTAACTTTCAGTCCAGAGTTACCCTATGGGATCAGGTGAAGTTTTACTTTCCAGAGGAATTTCCCTAAAATCACATCCTTATTTGTCTTCCTCTCTTTGCCTGTCCTACTTGCCCCACTCCCCTACCAGTTTCCTCTGATTTGGATACACTACCTTAATAAATCAGTTACACAAGATTCCTTGTCTCAAAGTCTGTTTCTCTACCTAAGAAAAACATTTGCTAAATATAAGTCATGATGTTAAGCAATAACAATAACCCTTGCCTTCAAAGATGTAATTGAATAGTCACAATATTTTATGCTATAACATAGCCAATGTATATTATGAAGTGATACTACTAAGAAGGGAGTGATTATCATTACCAAGTCTTGTTACAGAAATAAACATTTAAGCAAATTCTTGAAGTGTGAACAAATGAGTAGGTATTCACTAGGATGAAAAGAAATGAAGGGCATTTTAACCAAAGAAAACAGACTCTACTTTGATAATAGTTTCCCTGGAAAGGGACTTGGTAGACTATTTTATTGTGGAAGAAGAGCTCCACTGTGAACTCTGGAGAAGGGAAGGATCCTTTCCGAATTACAGGACTTAAGACAGTGTTTAAAACATTTTTTAACAAACAAGCCCATTTCCAGAATGCATTTTGGCCTACTCCATTTTCTGCTATTTTCCTCAGATTTAACAATAATTACAAGAGAATCCTTGACCCATAAAAAAAAATGACAGGAGTGATTTAAATTACTAGCCCATCTGCACGTAATAGGAAGCTACTTAAGAGACTAAGACGTTCTTTCTCTTTTTATGTACTAATTCATAAAAGTAGCATTTAATCACTCTCACTTAATATTCTAAAGTTCCTACTGTGTTTCAGGCACTCTGCAGTGTTCTGATTATTAATCATACTCATTATAAACTTAGGATTTAGAATTTGGGTTTTAATATACACTCAGATGGTTAACGATAAGACATTGAGCAAGTTACTTACCTTCATGAAAATGCCCACCCTGTAGGGTGCTGTGAAGAGTATATGAGTTAATGCACAGAAAATTCAAATCACAGTGCCTAGCACATACTAAGTGCTCAATAAATGTTAATTGTAACTAGTGTTGGTGTTATGGCTGTGGTTGTTTTTTCTGTTATTCTGTCATACAACAGATTCGCACAGGTTCTGTGACTTTTTTGGTGTAAAGTCAAATTTATACTGTGTTCCATTCTTCTGAAAGATTGAGAAGAATGGATGACTACAGCATACATTTACAGAAACCTTGACATACCAATCAGCTACAGAACGTTTAGTTTCCTCATTCATCTCAAAAGCTAATGATTAACTCTACATCTTGGCAAGACAAATTCATATGTAATTGGTTGGCTTCCATTTGGTGGATGACTGTGTAGATTTTCAGTGTAACCAAAGGCACTATTATGTGCTGAAACTTCTTCTCTGGCAAACAAGGAAAAACAAATGCTTTTTACATATAAAAAAACCCCTAACTTTAAAGCTATTCAGGTAAACAATTGATAAATACTTACATGTTGCATCAGCCATTGTAAACCAATTAGAAAATATTAGAAGTTTTTAATTTCAAAGTTGGCATGTATGCATTTTGCACATCTAATTATGTTCTGTAATGCTAAAAATCATTGCTCAGGTTATTTGAAATGAGTAATCAGGGTTTTCCCATTGGTAATTTTTTTTTAGAAATATAACTCCCCACTTAATATGTTTCAATTATTTTCAGATTAAAATGTCTAATTTGACAAATTAAAATTAGGACCTCATAATAATTATTTATCTAAGACTTTAGTATTAAATACATGAAATAAGAATTTGTTTTATTTTATTTGGGATAAGTGATATGTCAGTCACTTGTCAACCACTTCAATATCATTTTCTGAACATAATGACTGGCAGAAGACACTGGGAATTTTAAAAAGATAATTTGAATATCAAGTCCAGTGAGGCCTGTCATTTCTTACTGCTTGGATAAGTAAAACCTGCATAAAGACTTAACTGTGAAATATCATATGCTCCTTGACACCTATACTTCAGACATAATAAAGGCATCAAAAGAATGGTTATTAAACCCGAGAGTTTTTGTCTCAATTTATCCCTTTGTATTTATAGTTGAAAGAATACAATTAAAAATCAGGTATGATATTTTACACTTCTTTTATGCACTTAGCTTATTCCAAAATAAAAATGATACACAACACATACAATTTTTATTCAGCTCCTCACTGTGGTGTAGGAAATGGTGTTTGTTTTTTAGTATAAACTTGAAAAATGGCTCTGACAAGTTTCCAATACTGTTCACACATTGCTTTGAAAATTTCCTTTAAGGGTCTTCAAATCAATATTTTTTCATTTGGTTCCAACAAAGATAGCCTTCCCTGCTATTGTGAAAATTACTTCCCTTTGCAAGTAGAATGGCAAAATCTAAATCATGAACATCAGAAGTTCATGAATTTCTAATTTACATCGAAAAGCCCTAAAATATTCTTTACACAATGAGAAATCTTTGTAATTCAAACAGTATTTTTAACAAAGTTAAAATATCACCAAAATTATTCTTGGGAAACTTGGGAAAGTGTTATGTGAAATTCTACTGTAATGCTTAGGTACTTTATTGAATTTTGTCCTCAAGAGCCATCAGTTTTTACAACTCATCTGAATTTTGTCCTCAAGAGCCATCAGTTTTTACAACTCATCATTCTTATACTATCAATCACTCTTATCAACAGATATTTATCTGACTCAAAATTTCTTTAAGTGTTCTATCAGTGCAAAATAAACAGAAGAAATAGTTTTTACTTTTAGGAAATCTGGTTCTTATTTGGGAAGATTCACTGAAGAGACATAACTCTATTAGAGAACTATTAAGCCAAAATCTGTATGGCACCATTCTAAGTTTAATAGTTTACTAAAGTGAAAGATCATTAAAGTTTGACATTTATGGAAAAGTGTCCTGGGGGTATTGAGGCTCATGATTGGATCTGAAGAATGACTAGGATTTAAGCATAAAATAAGACACTATCACTATACTCCTTAGGTTTTCATCTTAAAGAAAATATCTTTTTTGAACATACTAGATTGTTAGTGGAGGAGAGTAAAATTTGCCACCCCAAAATATGCCTCTTCAGCATAAGGATTATCTTGAGCTGGTTATTTTTAAGAAATGCCAGACAAAGGGCATGCTCTGAAAACAGGGAAGTTACCCTTTTATAAGAGACACTTATATGGGAAATCTGTTTATAAGGGTGTCATCCTCTCTACTGCAGGAACAGGACGATGACTCTAAACCTCTTGAAATTCTGATCAATTAAGGCAAAACTTAAATCTTCATAACCTTACCCATGTTTTGTTTGTTTGTTTTATTTTAGAATGGGGGGAGCAGCGGGGGAGGGAGACAGAATCTTAAGCAGACTCCATGCTCAGCTCAGAGCCCCACGCAAGGTTCAATCCCATGATTCTGAGATCATGACCTGAGCCAAAATCGAGTTGGATGCTCAACTGACTGAGCTACCCAGATGCCCTGTTTGTTTTGTATTTAAATTTTTTTTTTAATTTTATTATTTCTTCCTTCCTTCCTCCCTCCCTCTCTCTTTACAGTAGGCTTCATGCCCAGTGTGGAGCCCAGCACAGGGCTTGAACTCAGAATCTGAGATCAAGAATCAGATGCTTAACTGACTGAGCCACACAGGTGCCCCATATAATCCTACCCTTGTTAACCAGGCTTTTCCTGGGACCTCCCATAACTGGCTCCCCATTTCCCAGCATCTTTTGTCCTTAGCTGGAGATAGTATTTAAGGTGGTGGCTTGGGCCAATAAAGGGAGTTACTCAGTTTTCCTGGGTCTCTCCTATGTTTACAGGTGGTATACATGTTATTAAACTTCTGTTTGCTTTTCTTCTGCTTTCCTTCTGTTTGCAGGAGGGAGTCTCAGCAAGAACCCAGAAGGGTAGAGGGAAAATTGTTTTTCCTTCTCTACATTAGTGAGCAGTATAAATACTAATTAAAATATATATCTTGGAAAACTGGGTGTATAAATACAATAAACATTATTAAACATACAGAAAGATCATTTATAAGTTTTGTATGTTTTTTTCATATCAGACTATATTTTTTTGGTGGTCTAAGAACTGGATATGGAGTCAGACAGATCTTGGTTCAAATTCTGGCCCTGTAGTTTAACAGATATGTGATTTGGGGCCAATTAATGATCTCAGTTTCTCCATCTACAAAATGGGGATAATATCCAAAACCATGAATTTCTGAGTAAATTAAAAAAAATGTAGACATGTACTCTGTTCATAAGACCCTAGTAAATATTCTAACTATGGTAACTAGTACATTCTATTTTTATGCATTCTGCTTTATTTCACAAAGGATTTAGAATGGCAGCAATAATTTATAGAATAAAATAATAATCAAAAAATGAATAAAATAACAATACATAAATTGAGTGATTTCTTTAAAATTAAGTCAGATTTCTGGCCTGTAATTAGTTTTGATCTCATCTCCTACTACTCTCCCCGAATTCATTCAAATATTGCCCCACTGGCCTCATCAATGTTTTTTAAGTGTGCCAAGGAAATTCTTACCTCAAGCTCTTTGCCTTCCATGCCTCCTCTGCCTGGCATAATCTTCCTCCAGCTATCCATAAATCTCCCTAGCTCATCTTCCTTCTGTGAACCCTTCCCAGGCCAACCTATTTAAAATTGAAAATCTCACTCTTGGCTGAGTGCATTTTATCCTTTTACTCTCCTTTTTCTCTATAGCACTTACCACTCTCTTAGTATTATTATTATTATTATTATTATTATTTTCCTTACTTATCTCTTGTTTGACTTTACTGCTAGAAGGTAAGCCCCATATGGGCAAGAATTTTGCTCTTTTCATGTGTTGCTGCATCTACAGTGCAAAGAACAGTCCTGGTGCTTAGTAGTTGCTCAATAAATATTGTTGCTGTTCATGTAATTATGACAACAAGCCCTCTTGCTTACTTATAGACACCAAGAGCTGAAACCAGAAATAGATAAGACCACTTAACTCATGCTCTAACTGAAAACCATTGTACTTATTTCTTATCGCACTTTCTTGGACTGATGAGAATGTTTTTCAATGACCAGAACATTTCAACCACTATGCCAGAAAAGCCCTGATAGCAACACAATGCCTAGAAGACCACACTCCACATATCCCCTTCCCTGCCCATGATGAACATGCTTGCATTGAACACATACTGACCCCTACCTATGATCATGCACTATCTTCCTGCTCTCTTGCCTGTACTCTTACTGAATTTCTCTCTTTAAAACTCTGGATATCCATCTTGCTGGTGGAGAGGTCAGTTGTTAAGGCTTGAACCTGCCATGTCCCCCAGCTGCTGGCACCCAGAATAAATTTCTGCCTTTCTCTTTTCCAAATACTCATCTCTTGAGTTACTGGACTCTCTTGATGAGTTTACCTGAGGTTGTTTGGCAACAGTATTGGCCAACCCAGCCAGGAGCTATGCTTTTGATTTGGTCAGTCCCCTCAGGATTCCGTGGGATGGAGCAGTTGGCCATGGCAGCATTCCAGACCTCACTGAATAGTTTCCTGAGTTAGTGCCTATGATAGATCAGTAAAAATCACTTGCAAATTTTATGAAATGCCATTTTGTTTCAAATAAAGCTATTTTCTTTTTGGATATTGCCTTTTGTTGAATATATATATTGTGCATTTATTATTGCATTTAATCTTCATAGCCATCTGGTAAGCTAGGTAGAGTAGGATTTAATACTTATTTTCTCAGATAATAGGAAACTAAGAATCCAAGAGGGGAAATGACTGATTTAAAGTCACACCATTAGTAAGAAGCAGAACCAAGCTAAGAAATTATTTTCCTTGCTGAACTTTCTTTTATATACTGTTTTCAGAGTTAAATGAATGAAATGAAACTTATGGTATACATCCATGTTGTTGAAGTTGATTTAACATTTTAGATTCACTGGGAATTAAGTATTTCAGGGCTTTCTTCAAAAATCCTTCAGTTAGTTGCTGAACTTTATGTCTAAGGAGCTCAAGAATTTTTTCACTCATTGCCTGAGAATATTTTATACATTCATCTTCTTAAAGAAGTGTACATTTGCATACTAATGAATGCTTATTGCCTGCTTAACATGCATAAAAATACACTTGTTGTTGTATAAACTATTGCTGTTTGCTCCTTCTGGAATGCTCTTTCCCAATCTGAGTGCCTTATCCTTCCTTCTCCTCACTTGGGTCTCTGCTCAAATGTCATCTTCTCAGAAAGGCCTTTGTTGAATTCCATATCAAAAAGATCCCACTGTTTTTCCCTTCCCATTCTCAGTCTTTCTCTGTTAATTTTCTTCACACCATATGTCATTTCCTAAAAGGGTTATTTATTTAACAAATACTTATTTGTTAATTAACTATTTTAAGGCTTCCTTATTAGAATGTTAGCTGCATGAAGGTAATATTTTTGGAATTGTGCCTCCAGCATCTAGAATAGTGTCTGGCACATAGTTGTAATTTAATAATAAAGGGGAGCAGAATTTGCCACCCCAAAATATGTCTCTTTGATATATGGATTATCTTTAACTGGTTATTTTTTAAGAAACAGCAGACACGAGTGAAGCTCTGAAAACCAAGTAGAAAACTCTTTTGTAAGGGACATTTACACTTTTGGAGTGTCTCCATTTGTATTGGTGTCTCCTTCTCTGTACCAAGAGAAGGTTGACTCTAAATCTTTAGAAACTCTTAAAATCAATCAATCAATCAATATCTAGAAATTCTTAACAATGGAGAAGACAATGACCTAAATCTGCATAACAACACACCCTTGTTTACTGTGCTTTGCCTGGTAGCCTACCATAATTGGCTCTCCTAACCCCCAACATCTCTTATCTTTAGCTGGAGTTGGTATTGAAGGTAGTGGCTTGGGTCATTTCAGAGAATTATTCAGTTTTCCGGGGTCTCTCCCATGTGTACAGGAGTCACTTAAATTTGCTTGTTTTTCCTGTTAATATGTCTTTTATTACAGGGGGTTTCAGCCAAAAGCCTAGAATGGTAAAGAGAAAATTATTTTTCCTCCCTTACAGTAAAAACATATTGATTGAAAGAATACTCATATTGCACTTTGATGCTCCAGAGCATCCATTACCATTGCAATTAATTGTGGAGTTAATTGTATACTTGTATCCATTCTCTCATTGGAATAAAAAATTTATATGACATGAATTGTATCTTTCTTGTTCATTGCATTTTGGTTAAATGGTTTGAATACCACACAAGTTCTTTTGCTTACTCTCAGGGAATTTGGAGATTTATTCTCTATATGGGAAAAAAATAAAGAAATCAAATGAATAAAATGAAATAAAAAAGAATTTAACAGATCAAGATAACATAAAAGTAAGACATCTGATACATGTTTGGCACTCCAGGTAATATTAAGCTACTATAAATACTATGAGATTAGATACCAAATAAATATTTAGCATATGTTCTTAGAAGTGTTACAAAAACACGATAGGGTGGAGAGGGCAAAAGGAGAAAGAATTCAAATGCTAGAAGTTTTAAAAGTAATGACTCTTACAAGGGAATAGAAAAAGTATTAGGAGAACATTGGGATAGATGCAGCTGAGGGTTGCTACTACTTGTTAAGTAGTGACAGAATAGGCTGGAAATTAGGTTGGCAGGGGACTTGAAATACAGTTTTTAGGACTTCAGGCTGATAAAGTTAATTTGCATAAAAGTGTCCCCATTGGCTTGGCCTATATCACAAATCTAAACCTAAATCAGCTTGCATTTACAAGGAAACACCTGTTGAGGAATCCAACCCTATACCAGTCACAATTCTCCAACCTAGCTTTAGTTAGCTAGCTTACCTTACCCTAGAAAATAGGACCTGGTAGTCTTATAAGAAAATCCTCTACCTTCTGGCCAATCCTTTTTCTGTGTTATTTCTTCCAATGCTCTATAAAACTCGATTTTGCCCCAAATCCCTCAAAAACAATGGGGGTTCACCATACAATGGGATTTTTCACCTTGAATAAGAGGCTTCAAACTTGTTACTAACTTGTTTGTTTTGTCATTTGACAGGACTTAAACTTCTGATCATGCATGGGTAAGAGAGCAACAAGGCTTTCAGGCAACTTAGTAAAAATATAAAAGTGATATTTTTGAGATAATTCAAGAAGTGTATTTAAGTATAATAGAAAATGGAGGAAGGAAAATTGGATGGTAGACTAGTAATGATGTAAATAGCAAACACCTCCAAAAAAAACTTAAAAAGTCAAATGATGAGGCAAAGCATATTTTCCAATCAAGATTGTGTTCCTAAAATATTTTCTGACTTGTGGCACAACGGCAATAACCGATATGCTGTACTCAGAGCAGGTATCATTATGTGCTTCTTCTAATTAAATCATATGTCTACATATTTCCAAACTATTATATCCTATAAATTGCCCAGGATTTTCAGGATATTTCTCTGAAGAAGGAAGTGGGAATATCACAGCAACCATATCATTTATTAGAAATGAAGCTATTGTTTATGTGCTTCTGGTCAGTAGCACTTATTTTACAAAAGCATGGTAAGCCTTTACCATCTGCTTCACTGTTTAAAACACTCTTGTTCCTACGTTTAGAAGGGTAAATTCCATATCTGATACATGGGCAAAACTCCAATTAGAGTTAATTGGGATTATATGTGAAGAACACAGGAAAAATTATTCCCAAAGAATGAATAAACCTGTATACATTCATGACCATTTATCATCCTCTTTTAAAAGAAAAAAAAATCAACCTTAGATAATATAACTTACAAATATATTAGACTGCTTTCAAAAGAAAAGAAACATTTAACCTCTCTCAGCAGAAAAGAAATATGTTGGGATGTCAAATGAAAGGGTTTGTTAAGATCTATTCAATTCTAAACAATATATCGTTTGTCTATAATTGATGATATAAAATAGTATATTTCATTAAAGAGGAAAAACTTAGGAAGAAACGATCCCAACTACACTTCTAATTTACGTTAAAATTGGGCCTAGGAATCTAAAGATATTACTTACGTTGTAATTTTTTAGAGATTGAGGCTGTTACATGGCAAACCACAGACTAATTCAGCCTAGTTAGGGTATGATACTAAATGCCAATGGAAAAAAAGGATGATTCACTTCCTGAGGTAGAGTTTGTAATTCCACAGGAAGAACTTCGCAATTTAGCCTGAAATAATATACTACAATGCCTGTTATTATTATATGATTGCATCTCTGCTTGTCATAAATTTTGCTTGAAGGTAAGACATCCCAATGATTGCAATTATTTTGAGTAGCTTTGTTAAAATACTCTTTCAGAAGAAAAAGGAAAAAATTAGCACTGACAGTAAACATTACCATATTAAAAGCAGTGGCTTTTCGCTAACTGTGAAACTGAAAGCTGATTTCATTTGCTTTTAATTATTAAGAAAATTATAATAATAATTTCATTCAAAAACTAATTTATTGTTTTAAAATAATAATTATTATTGCTATTTATTATTTTAGGAGCATAATAGAAAGATCTTCTGCTTTGTGAATTTACTACAAATTAATGAAACTTCAATTCAAGAGGTCATGAAACAGCAAAATTATCCTAGGAGGAGAGTAAAGTGCTAGAAGAAATTTAATTTCCTTCTGGTTTTCACCTGCTACTAGCCACCTCATCCCACAATATTTGCTAATGGGAAACCAGCCCCTTGCTGCTCTGAACATTGTCTAAAACTAGTTAAATGGTTTAGTTTAAAACTTAAGTTTATTTTATGACCTCAACTCTGAGGAGAAAATGAATAAGAAATAGTTTTGATGTCATTTTTTCTTGGTGCCAGATTAGTATTTCTTTGAGGATTGCATTTTTAATGTTGACGAACACATACAAATTTTCACATTTATTCCAGAAGGTCATAGTTCTTTTATAGCTCTATAAATCCTCCAGACCAGTCTATTTTAACTATGCTTTCCAATTTTTGAGTCATTCCTTCTGACTGTGTGAGTGGATAGGTGGCCACTTTTGACAGAGGCCAGGACATTTCTGATTTTTTAACAACAATTTCCCTACCTTATTAGGTTACAAATGATAAGGGAATTTTCATGAACCTGTAACATGGTATATAATATCACAGGAAACTGAAGAAAGCCTTACACAACTGTTCATGAGACTCATGACCCAAGGTACTGGTCCCAGAAAGGAGAAAGGAATTTTTGTGGAATGTTTAGTACATTCCACAATAGCTGGATGAATCATTTCCTGTTTGCTCCTGGGACAACTATGGCCCTTTATTTCCTGCAATGTAATTAGGACATGGTTTTAGAATGTGCTTAAGAAAGGTATAAGACATAATATTAAGCAAGTTTGGTTAATTAACTTTATAAATTATTTATATAACTCAATCTACACCCAACACCTCCTTCCCTCTCCCTCCATCCCCCTGAACAGATACTAAAAGCAGATTATTTCTATGCAATTGTTTATGACTTCTAAGTATTTTGAAGAATTAGGTTATAGTTAATTATGATATAATATGTTTCTTTTTATGTTTTCTATACTATGATTTGTGAAATTAAACAGATGTTCTTTTTGTATGTGTTTATTGACTGTTGGGAAGCTTAGAGGTAGATTTCAGTTTTATCTGTGGCAAATGTAGGAGTCAATGATTTTTAATTACTTTTTTTATTGAGATATAATTTCCATACAATAAAGGTCACAAATCTTAAGCATATAGATGGAGAAATTTTTAAGTTATGGGAGTATTTATGTTCATGAATTCACCACCTGATTCAAAATAATATTTTCAGCACCCCAGAATATTGCCTTCTTTCCCTATCAGTACCCACATAAGGTAACCACTATTCTGACCACTATAAAATGTTACATTTGTATAAGACATGTCATACTACATGAATTATTCTTGTTTTTGTTTGACTTTGTTTTTCTTTACTTATCTCTAAATTACATTTTCTTGACTTACTTTATTTATACACATGGGCATCTTAAATTCTTAACTTGGGTCAAGATGGATCATAAAATATCCTTACACAAGTGTTAAATAATTTGAAAAAACTACTCAGGAAGTGAGACTGGAATGAGAATGGAAGAACTTGGGAGTTCAATTATTGATACACCTGTTCAAAAGAAAACCACAGGCCAAAAATGGAGTCACTTATGTTAAGAGCCCTATGCCAGTGAATCAAGACTTAATACCTAACCTAATGAGAGTTTCAACTCCCGTAGCCATGTTAACCTTTAACCTGTGAACTCATTCCATTCCCCTAAGGAAACTGACCTTGCCTAAAACAATGCATTCTTTGTTAATAATTTCCCTTTTTCCATTCCCCCTCTGCCTTTGAAAACCTTTCGTTTCCTGCAATTCACAGAACTCCTTTCTATTTGCTAGATGAGATGCTGCCCAATTCATGAATCATTTAATAAAGCCCATTAGGTCTTCAAATTTACTTGGTTGAATTTTGTTGTTTAACACACTTCTGCTGACTTTAAATAATAAAGCTGAAATACTAATATAATCTTGTCTTTTTTATTTCAAAAGACAACCCTTTATCCAACCCCTACCCTTATCCTCCTTAAAAGTATCATTAGATTCAATATGCGTAACAAAAATGTGATTTTATAACTAAGGGTGTCCTTGATTAAACAATAAATCATTAACAGTAATTCATGTGAGAGACTTTTACTACCAACCAAGGCAGAATAACAAAGATTAGACTTAACTTCCTGCTTGAAATAATGATAAAACAGGCTATATATTAGAAATACCCAATATATTGAAAGTGTCTAAAAATGGAAAATCTTGGAAATAACCAAAAAACCTGGAAACAAAAACATAATATAGAGAGGGGAACCTTGGTAGAACCCAGAAGACTCCCTGAGATGAAGAGACAGGGATGAGAAAGAATCTGGGGTATCCAAAGCAGCTAGAACTAATAGGACAGATAACCTGAGGAGAAAGAGCTGAACAGTGAGAAGCCTGGAGATCCAGAGAATGGCATTCTCAAGTATTTAGCTGAAGGCTGAAGTGCACATACCTGAGGAAACTATACAAGGCCCTATATGTTTTGTGGCTCTCTTTGCTCTGCCCTGGGCCCCATAGATTCTCCTCACAGACTACATCACATAGTCTTTGCCCTTGGCTTTGGTTGCATTTAGACAATGGAAGTCACTTCTAGAAGGGGGGCAGAGAACAGAGAGAGGCTGGTGTGCTCATTCTTTCCATTTCTTCAATGCCTCCTTAAGGTCTGTGGTTATTGACTAGCTAGGCCCTTGTTATTTCAAGTAGATCATCAGCATCAGCATCACCTGGGAACTTGTTAGAAAAACAGAAATTTCTGGCTCATTTCAGTCTTGACAAATCAGAATCTGCATTTAAATAGAATCCCCAGGGGTCTTTATAAGTTAAAAAGGGCACTCCTTCCAAGACTCCAGGTTTCACCAAGATAACACATTTTCCTTCTCTTGCCTCTTCTGGCCCTGGAGCCATAATGGCTTTCTGTTGCCACTAGTCCTTTGTTAGATCTCTTAACCCTATCCACATCTCTGTAGATGGATTATTTTAAAATCTGTTTTCCAGTTAAACACTTTTGAGTACACAATCTGCTTCCTGTCTTACCTTAATGATCCAGTAATATATTATCTATCTTGATATCTATATATCTGTGTTGATAACTATATACATACTATATCTCTATCTCTGTCTTTCTGTATCTCTGCCATTATTGTCTCTATCTCTAAAATTCCTTCCTAAATACCTCTTCCTAAAATTCCAAACAATCTTTATGCTTTAAAAATATAGACAGAATTTTATACCACACCTTTTTCTTAGTTACAGCTCAATGGTATCAAATTATGTACATAATTTCCTAACAATGTAAATTCAGAGTTTATGGATAAATATATACTATTCCCAGTTTATCAGTAAAATTTGTGAATCTGGAGAGGAAAGTGTTAGTATGCTAGTATGGTGAGTAGCCTCTAAATTGGTTCCCAATAATCCCTGCCTCCTGGTATTTACTGTCTTGTGTGATTCACTGTCCTTGAGACCATGCTGGACTTATTGACTCACTTCTAATAAACAGTGTGGAAGAAGTGATGAAATGTAACTTCTGGTATTAGGTTATAAAAGATGGCAGTTTTTGTCTTGGTGCTGTGTCTCACTTTCTCTTGCAGTGCTTACCCTTGGGGAAGCCAGCTACTATGTTATGAGGAAGTCCCATGGGAGGTCTACCTGGAAAGGGACAAAGACCTACCAACATCCACATGAGGGAGTTTGGATGTAGATCCCAATCCTCACATCATTTAACATTGCACATGAGCATCCCCAACCAAAGTGACAAAAGCTTAACTGTAGCCTCGTAAGAGACCTTACACCAGAGGCAACCAGTGAAACTCCTGCATTCCTGACATAGAGAAACTCAGAGATTATAAATTTTATTGTTTTTAGCTGCTAAATTTAGGTGCTAAATTAGCTGAAGCAATTTATTACATAATAATAGATAAGTAATGTAGCTAGGTTCTTTTAAAGCATAAAATAACTTGAGAAATTTCTTTGTTAACAAGAACAATATATTTTATGTAGTGCTTTTGTCTTTCAAAACTTACAGATTTCTAAACCTTAATTCTGAATTATATTTGGAGTCACTTTTTAATCCAAATCAAGTTTTTCAATAAATTGAAGTCCTAGAAATGAGAATTTAAATATGAATAGTTTAAGAAGGCAAAAACTAATATAGTTTTAGTAAAGATAAGAATCTTCCAGAGAAAATGTTAATTTAACTGGAAACAGTGTATGTCTCCAGGAAAATAGGGAATGACTTGTGTGTCATATAAGTACAGAGAATGGAATTTTATAAACTGATTTTTCACACAGATGCCAAGATATGCCTTTCATACTTTAAAAAAGTAGTTTGAGAGAAAAAATGTATATGAAAGAATAAAGAGAAAGCAAAAAAAAATGAGTGATACTAATGAGTTGACAAACATAGATGGTTGCAAATACAGCACAGTCATACTTGCTTTAGCAGAAACAATGAAAAATACAGCTTAATCCAGTGACCTTGAAGCTCCAGTTGAAAGAATTTCAAATATCTTTTTCAAATTCAAATAGTTTCCAAATAGTTCAAATAGCTTTTTTCAAAACTTAAAGCAACATACAATGGAAAAAAATTCTATGTATGCAACAATAGGTACTCTCATTTGTGAGAACCATCAATTTCTTTCATTTTTAATTTTCTCTCTTCTTGCATCCTCCATCCCTTTTTTTAGGAGAAAGGAGAGAACCGAATAAGAGTTGTGGAAACAAAGAAGTGTCATCTCCAGAATCATGTGCTTTTAGAGGTCCAGATAGACCTTGCATATTTAGAAGTCTGGACTATAATGTAAATAAACATTATTATCTTGAGGAAGCCTCTTGGTTTCTTCTTCTTTTTTTTTTTTTCAACGTTTATTTATTTTTGGGACAGAGAGAGACAGAGCATGAACGGGGGAGGGGCACAGAGAGAGGGAGACACAGAATCGGAAACAGGCTCCAGGCTCTGAGCCATCAGCCCAGAGCCTGACGCGGGGCTCAAACTCCCGGACCGCGAGATCGTGACCTGGCTGAAGTCGGACGCTTAACCGACTGTGCCACCCAGGCGCCCCTGGTTTTTTCTTTTCTGGATGTATGAAATTGTAAATATCATAACCAAAGAGGTAAAAATAGAGCCTTAGTGCTAAGTACTATTATGAGAACAAAGTAACACTCTGGAACCACTGGCTAGAAGAAGACATATGAGGAGAAAGGAAAAAAAATATAAGGAAAGGCTTTGGGAAAACTACGTATACAAATTTCTGATTCAGTAGGTCTGGAATAAAGTCCTAAAAGTTGTATGTATCCTTAACAAATTTCCCAGATGATGCTGATGTTGCTAGTTTGAGAACGGTAGTTTGTTTTTTGTTTGTTTGTTTTTGTTTTTAATAATTTATTGTCAAATTGGTTTCCATACAACACTCAGTGCTCATCCCAACAGGTGCCCTCCTCAATGCCCATCACCCATCAACCCTCAGTTTGTTCTCAGTATTTAAGAGTCTCTTATGGTTTGTCTCCTTCCTTCTCTATTTGAGAACCATAGTTTTATAATCTCTAGACAAGATTATTGGGCTTGACTATGTTTTAATGTAATCATGTTCCCTAAATTTTATTTGTAGTATTGTTGTTTTAAATCTTCAGCAATGACATAAATAGCAACTATGCCTGGTGGTTATTGATCTTCCCTTTTCTTCCCCTTTCTTTTGGGGGAAAAATGAAAGAGGGAGAAGGGACTGTATAAAATCAGATGCTGGGTGTTGGCTAATATTTTGATATCCCAGTTTATAAAGTTAGGGAACTTCTTTGATTAGCAGGAATATTTTGATACATTACTGGTGCAGATTAAGGGCTCTTTTAAGGAAACTCTGATGAAAATTGTCAATGAAATCGCTCCATCATAGGATGGCCTGCAGAAAGCTCTGCCCAGTCAGTTGAATAGAATTATGACACAGGAAGAGATAGCTATAAGTTGAACTATTAGTACCATCTGTAGGAAAAGGAAGGAAACATTTATTGAACACTATATTAAGAAAGACAAAACTCAAGAAGTTCTTTTTTGCTTCCCCCCAACTGCCTAAAAGAAATTTACATAGAGGACCTGTTCTCAGAAGGGAGACATCATCATAAATAACTACAGTATAATGTGAACTAGGTATGGTAGACAGGGAGGAACCTAGCAAGGCTTGTTTGATTAAAGTCCCCTATATGTCCCATTGTTTCTGGATGGCCCAGCAAACATTAGTTTATCAAACATGCATTCTTTATTCCAGAATGACATATTATATGTATCTCATTTTGCCTGTCTTTGGAATCTCTGTTTATGTGGATTCCTCATATGTACATGATTAAATTTGATTTTGTCTTATCTCATGTCAGTTTAATTCTTAAACCAGCCAAAATAACCTTCAAGTGTAGACAAAAAAATTTTCTACCAAAACTATTAAGGCCTGATCTTATGTATTTTTGGCCTACTATAAGTAATCAGCATTAGATGCCAGAATATAAAACAAAATTGGGTCTCTGCAATATTTTCTATAAAATGTAAGATAACTCACATGTCTTGTCATAAGTTAGATTTCTTTGTCCTCACTCCACTGTAGTTAAAATAATATTATCCACAAGCCTTTAGGGAAATCAGTATATCACAGATTGAAAACTGATTTTTTCAATGCCTTTCCATATAGATTTGTTACTAGTAACAATACTGCCATTGAAAAAATCGTTATTTTCACAGGAATTATTGTAAAGCCTTTTTAAAGAGTAATTGATTTATTAATATTATAAAATTGACATATGCTCAGTAATGATTCAAGCACTGGATGAAGGTAAAAACAGAAATATCATCCCAAATTCAAGCATTCAGAAGTAAGCATTACTGGGGCACCCTCCCCCACATTGCGCTCATGTGCATGCACTCTGTTAAAAGAAATAAACATTAAAAAAAAAAAGAAAGAAGCATGACCACGGGGCACCTGGGTGGCTCAGTGGGTTGGGCGTTCAACTTTGGATTTTGGCTCAGGTCATGATCTTGGGTTTTGTGAGATCAAGCCCAGCGTTGGGATCACACTGACAGCACAGAGCCTGCTTGGGATTCTCTCTCCTCCTTCTCTCCACCCCTCTCACTTGCTTGCTCTCCTTCTTTCAATCTGTCTCTCTCTCTCTCAATAAATAAAGTTAAAAAAAGAAATAAGCATTACCAGCATTTGGTACATATCATTGTTTATATTTCTATGTGAATTTTGGTAAAAACTTAGATAGACATAACTTTGGAAATACCAAATCATTTAAAAATGCTGTTTTTAGCTAAAAGCATTTCCAGCAGACATTCTTATCTGCCTAACATCTTTTCCTCTTTTATCCCTTTTTGATGAAACCCTGGAATCTTTTATACCCAGACTCAAAGAATGCTAGATACTAATTTTCTACTATCTCTTTACTAGAATAATCTTTTGGATAATGAAATCCAAGACAATAGTTCTATGATCCTTCTGAAAAAGACTTTTGTCTAGTGGATAAAATTTGTGTTGTTTCACAGGAGAAGGCATTTTCCACTTTCTGCTTGACTTTCTGTTTGGGATGCTGTTGTAAAAATGTGATGCCTAGAGTAGCAGCAGCCATACATGACTGTAAAGTGACAAATTTGCATATGGTGAAGGTAGTAGACTGGAAGGATGAAAAAGCCATTAACCATAGCAATATGGTTGGGCTGCTGAAAAACTACTATAACTAACTACTTATATATTCTGGTTAAGAAAACAAAAAATGTCCTTATGGTTTATGTCCTGATTAATCAGGAAAACATTTCTAATTAATACAACCTCAAATTTAATTTACTGGAATTTAATGGAGGAAGAGGGACTAAAAAGTAGATTGGAATAATTGTTGAATTTAAGATTATGTGTTTTTCACTGTAAGGAGATAATAGCTCTAAAAGATTTCTGTACAGAGGGTTGGAGGGAAAGAAAATATTGTCTTTTTAGGAAGTTCGAATCAGCATTAAAACATATACTGAGTGTAATAAACCTATTACAGAAGGACACACGCTGCATAATTCCACTTAGATGAGTTATCTAAAGTAGTCAAATGCAAAGAAGCAGAAAGTGGAATGGTGGTTGAAGGGCTAAATGGAGGGGAAATGGGAGTTACTGTTCAATGGGTATAAAATTTCAGTTGTACAACATGAAAAAATTCTAGAGTACAACATTGTGCTTATAGTTAACAATACTGTGCAGTTAAAATTTTGTTTAAGAGGATAGATCCATGTAGGCTTTTTTTTTCACCACAGTAAAAAAAAACCACTAAGAATTTGAGTATACACTTAAGTCTATGATCCACTTTGAGTTAATTTATTTGTATGATGTGACATAAGAGTCTAACTTCTTTTTTTTTTTTAATTGTGGCTACCCTATTGTCCCAGCATCATTTTTTTTCCTGTTTTTCTTTCTCTTTTTAAAATTTGAAGTATAATTCCATTACTGTGTATTTATTACCCAAAACCAAAGACACTAATTAAAAAGATATATGTACCCTTATGTCTACTGCAGCATTATTTACAATAGCCAAAATATGGAAGAGGCCAAATGTGCACGGACAGATGAATGGGTAAAGAAGATGTGATGTATATATACACAATGGAGTATTACTTGTTAATAAAATGGGATGAGATCTTGCCATTTTTGACAACATGGATAGACGTAGAGGATATTAATGCTAAGTGAAATAAGTCAGAGAAAGACATATATCATATGGTTTCACTTATATGCAAAATCTAAAAAACAAAACAAAAGAATAAACAAACAAACAAAAAGCTGACTCAGACCTATAAATACAGAGAATAAACTGATGGTTGCCAGAGGAGAGGAGGATGGATGAAATGGGTAAAGAGGATTGGGAGATATAGGCTTTCAGTCAGAGAATGAAGAAGTCATGGAATTCAAGGGTACAGAACAGGGAATACAGTCAATATTATTATAATAGCATTGCATAGTAACAGAAGGTATCTGCACTTGTGGTGAGCAGAGCATAAAATATAGAGTTGTTGAATCAGTATGTTGTATACCTAAAATAATGTAACTTTGTATGTCAAGTATACATAAATACCAAAAAAGTACAATTGACATATAACATTATATTAGTTTCAGGTTGGCATCATTTCCTCAAAAAATTATCCTTTCCTCATTGCTTGCATTGCCACCTTTGTTGAAAATCAACTGACCATAAATGTAAAGCTTTATTTCTTGACTGTTAATTCTTTTTCATTGAATTATATGCTTATCTCTGAAGCAATACTACACTGCCTTGATTACTGTGGC